>NW_010266068.1:0-35844 GCF_000690775.1 Eurypyga helias
CCTAAATGATTCTGTAATTCCATGACTCTTGACAGAAGGGTAAATACCACACTGAAAGCATATTTCAAGTGGCAAAGTTGTCAACCATGAGAAGGTAGTTGGGCTGTTTATTGAGCTAAGAGATACCATTCCAGTGCAGAATCCGTCTAGTAACAGAAGGAAGCAAAAACCCACAGTAGGATGGGGTGACAGATGGCAATAATTGCGCACAGTAGCTCATCTTAAGTACCTTAGCTGTTTGCTTTCACTTCTCAGCTGGACAAAACACTTTCCTGACTTCTGAATCATCCATGGCTCATGGCCAGGCTCTTAGTGAGCTGAAGTATATGGCATTGTTTCCTTTGCCTGACTCAAGTCCAAGCCAGGACGATCATGGGGGACTCTCCACTTGGCTACCTGAGCTGGCTGGTTAGTTGGAGGCAATACAGCACATGCCACGAGTGCATCTGTAACTTCCACAGCCCCCAGCGCCTGCTGATCCAGCAGCCTCTGCAGACACAGGCAGAGCATGCCCAGTGACAGACAGGGAGGACCCATGCAGCAGATCAGAGATAATGTTAAGGTCTGTATACAGACAAGGTCTCTCTGAATTCATCACTAAAATCAGAATGGGTGCAAAAGAAGCATCTGTGCTATTTGGAATCTTCTCTGAAAGTCCATGCTCTAAGTAGCCTTCCTGTCCTTCCTTCCCTCCTGCACACAGTATGCTACAAATATCTTGAGAGCCCCTCAGCCTATTTTTCCACCCTTCCATGCTCTACCCACCTTTTCCAAATATATCTTCCCAACTAAGACTGTAAATGCTCTTGGGCCTTGAAACAGGAACAGCCCAGTTCCCAGGTGGCTCACTTCTTAACCGTACCATGGCTCAGTCTTTCTTCAAAATTCATGCCAGCTCATTTCTTGAAAACTCCCCTCTCCAGTCTTCCCTCCCACTGTCAATATCCTAGCTGCATGCTCATCCTCAGCTACACTTGCACATGAATAAGTAACTGTTCCACAGGCAGATATTTCAGTGTTTGCACTTGTCTTTAGAAATCAAAGCCTTCTCTGATTAAATGCCATTACAATCCAGCGCTTGGACGGATCCAGAGAGATTAATGTGCTTTTGGGCAGCTTTAATGATAATCCTGCTACAGACGGTATTAAGTAAATGTCAGTAACCTGGTTTGAAGGGAGCTTTCACCTCAGGGATCCTTTCCATTTAGAGGAGAGAGGCTCAGCTTGCTTTTCAAGGCTGCATTGTCACACAAGAGAAATCCTGCTTAGTGAAGACTCCTCTTCCTCCGCCCAGTAAAACAAAACAGAGTAAGACAGAGGGATAGATAGAGAGAGACAGAGATAGAGAGAGAGATAGAGGTGATTTATAGGGAGCTAATGCATCTCTTGAAAGCCAGAACTGCTGTATATTATAAGCCATGTCACGGTTTTGAAACCGGTGTTGCCACCGCCTCCTCATGCTCCTTTGAGTGCTGCCTTTTGCTCACTTCACCACCATCACACAGAGTTCTTTACCCAGGGCAACAACAGCAGCAGCTGATACCGCACCTTGGCCGTATTTGTCCACACCTGCTACACCCTGCCAGAGGAGAGGTCTGGGCTCCTACCTTACCTTACTGTGGCCATAACAGACCTCGTTCCTCATCACGTGATTCTGACAGGCTCGATATTCCTGCCTTTCTACTGTTGCTTTATTGGCCATCCGTAAAAGTGAAACATTAATTTCGGGAGGCAGGGAGAGAAAAGGAAGAAAGAATAGCTCAGCGTAGGCACTGAGAGAGTTTGTGGAAACTCAGTCCTACCATTCTGCGGAGTCACATCCTATAACTGTAGTACAGGATGCAGTAGTAGAAGGCTGTTGACAACTTTTTGAAAATTACATCTTAGCCATCGTGTAGAGATCAGCTCAGAATCAGCAAACTAGGTGGTTTCATTGCTGCATGGAACCTATTGTGCCAAGACATCACAGAATGACCTTCCCAAAGGCACGGAGGAACAAAAAAATGAGCTGAATTTTCACCCTGAATCTCTCCTATTGCAAGCCAAAGTCTCTACAAGTTAGAAAAACTGAAATTAGCTGCTTCTCTACTTTATTTTGGCACATACTGGCAGCAAAACATCCCACTGAAAGGCTGAAGTAATTGAATTTTCCACCCTGACTGGCTGGAGAAAGCTATAGAAGACTGCAAAGAATGTTTTTCCCTGGGCTTCTCCAGACAAATTTGCTATCTGCAGTAGTTTGAGAAAATTCAAAGAAGCAACCAAGCTCCCAGGGAGCTACACTATGCCAGCTACCTCGATCTCAGAACAGATCTGCTGTCCAAGAATTGCGAGGAAGCCTAGCTCAAAATCTGAATCAAAGAATCACAGAATGGTTTAGGCTGGAAGGGACCTTAAAATCATCTAGTTCCAACCTCGTTGTACATAATGCTCATGAGTCCTCCTGCTAACACATCAAAACAAGCCTTTCTGACAGACTATTTGAAGACTTGAGGAATACTGACTGTTGTAACTGTAGACTAGATTTGATGTCTGCCTTTATAGCAGAGGAAAAGGATAAGATAAACTAGCTCAAAGAATCAACTCTCTCACTTTTGACCAGTTGATATGTCCAGGTAAATGGAGCTGACTGCGTGTTCCGCCATGGACAAGTCTTTGAAAATCTCTCTTGAGAGCAAAATCCAAGAGCTACCACATACCCAAGGGTCACACTATGGTGCTCTTTGCAGACCAGATGCATCATTGAGGAACTTACCTTGATAAATACAAAGAAAGATCATCAGCACAACACAGACACAGAGAGGGAATTGTGTCTACGTCTGATCAGCTAACAATGATCTCTGTGAATCTGTAATGAGCGGGAGAAGGAAAAAACAGTGACCCAAATGCTCCTAATTCTTCCTGATGGAGACATGAAAGGAGAGAGACTGCACTGTCTATGGGTGAGGTTGCAGTCATTTAAGTCCCTTGAATGAAAATGGACCAGACATCTTACAGGGAAGAGAGTATCGTTCACTATTACCCACTGACCCGGGTTTGTTCGTCACAATTACAATGGAAAGAGAGCCTCAAAATCTACTTTAACCTTAGACCTTCCTTTCCTGTATTTCTGTGGAGAAACACATGAAAAGGAGCCTGCCTTTCTGCCTGAAGAGGTTACTAGAATATATCTCATCGACTTATGCGGAGTGCAAGAGCAAAAGAAGAGGCGAAGAGAAACAGGCAAGTTACTCAGTCCTCCACCTGGAATCTGGCTGAGCTCTTTAGGCAGAGAAAGAGCTGCATGCTGACTTAGGGAGGCAGCTGAGAAGATACACTTAATGTTCTCTCCTTGCGAGGCATACCAAGCTCACATTTCCCCTGACTTAAGAGGTCTTTGGCCTGTCTCTAACTAATGCCGCATGAACTTTGCCATGGATAGAAAGGGAGCAGAGAGAGGAAAGAGCTGAGAGAGAGGAAGTGTTCAAATTTTGGAGGCAAATGAATGGACAGATTAAGTACAATTGATTTTATGCCATAGTTCTTTGATAGACAGTCAACCAAGTGCGGCTTTGATGCTCATCGATAGGTCACAAGGGGAAAGACAAGCAGCAATGCCTCAATCAGCACTCACTGACTGGGAGGGATGGCTTGACTCACTGTCCAATAGCTCAAAACCTCTTCCCCCTGCCATTTTCTCAGCCCTTCTGGGAATTAATAACCTTTTTTCTTCCAGAATCTCTCAGCCACAGAGAACCCAAAGTGCTCTCCCAAATTCATGCCGCACAGACAAACTATTTCATTCGCTGGGGAAATGTGGCTTCTGTAGGAATGAAATCTAGCAGCTGTTTAATAAAGGACTGCAAAACTACACAGTAATGTAGGACCAGTAAACAAGGAAAACACTTGCATCTGGAAGAAAAGAGATTTTGGAAAGCAGAAGAAAACAAGCCATGTCAAAATGTTATGCAAAGCACCATGGTTGAGGCTCCAACACTCTAGTAACAGTTATCATGTAAGACCTATGATTTATATTTCCTGCATAAGGTGACAGCTGTTGTGATATAAATCCTACATCCCATACATTTGTCCAGGAGAAAGGTAATGCAGAAGAAAGAGAAGGAAAGAAGAAAGACAAAAAGAGTCAGAAGATGAAGTTGTTCGTTTAGGATAACAGGAACTGCCATCTTGGAACAAACCATGGGGTTTATGTAATATAAGAGCATGGTCATCTTTCACTGCCTGTCCCCCTGAAGATCCCTTTAGCTGTGCAGCCTACAGGACAGTGTTCCCCGAAAGGGGTTATGTACTTTTCCCAGAAGCACAAGAACTGAGATCTCAGACTGATTGCTCTGTTCACCTCTGAATGTGCTCCCCTTCCTGCCCCCTCCTGTGCTGTCAGCCTCCGTTTTGAATCAACGTCAGCTGACGTCAACATTGGTTTTGCATCGCCCACCATGCCCAACTCAGAGATGGCTGAGAAACTACCTCGTTGACATTGATGCCATTCCTCTCCATGTAGGCCCTGTCATTCACCTGTCCCCCTTCCATAAACTCCATGAGAAGGACGCGCCTTGTTGACAGTTCCCAGTAGATCCTGGGGACCTGAAACAGGAACAGATGGGTTAGGTCAAACAACAGGCTGGGAAAGCAAGAAGAATGTATCACACACAACCCAGAAAAGGAGTAAAAATGGCTGAAGTGAGGACTTGGTTGTTTTCCTGATCACAAGGGTGATAAGTCCATCTACTGGCCTCTTCCCCGGGACAGCAGCAATGTGTGCAAGGACAACACACCAATTCAACACCAGCAGGATCTGTCCTCGTGCAACATTTCTGGCCATGTTCTAGAAGCTTTTGACCACCTCCCACTCCCACTGATGTCTGAGAGCTTTCTTATCTGCTCTGCAGCTCCTCTAGCTGTGTTGTTTAACTAGTACCCATTGCAAGTTTCTGAATCATCCACTCAGCTCCTTTAGACAGGAACTGCATCTCGTTTGCCACGCACAGGGCCCACTTATGCAGCAGTAAAAATGATAAGCCATTGTCATAAATTGTATCTCTGCAGTGCCCCTTGGAACACAAATGTCTGAGCTCACAAACCCTGCATACTCAGGCCATCTGCAATTGAACAGGGAGAAAAATCAAGTGTCAGAAATAAGGGGCTTGTCAAAGAAACCCTGTGAGAACCTTAACTATCTTATTGCCAACGTGACACAGTAACAAGTGTAAAATGTCAAAGCACTTTTCATTCAATCTGCAGCAAATCAAGCTGAGTGACGTACCAGTAAGAGGCCCAGTGTCACCCAGGGAGGCAGTGATGCAGGCGTTGCTGTCGTGGTTTAACCCCAGTCAGCAACTAAGCACCACACAGCCGCTCACTTAGACTGGCTCCCCCTTTTCCAGCCTCTCTCTCCAGCCAAATTCTTTCCATGCTGAAGTCCCTACTGTCAAGAGTCCTTTTCCTGAAGTTGCCCTTGGATACTAGTCACGTCACTGTGCTGGCCAATCCCACAAGCTGTCCAGATCCGACTTTGCACATGGCTGCAGCCACACAAGTACATTTTATCAAAGATACAAGGCAGCTCCACCCCTTGCCATTACTGTGCCCCATTACAGACATACACATTTTGGATCCCATAAAGATACCCAGCTGTGCAGCCCCCTCTCCTCACCTGCCTGCCTTGACTGTGGACTCAGGACCCGCACACTGCAAGGGTCCAGCACCTTGGGGCAGGACAGGAAGAGGTATCCATGTAGTGCCACCAAAGACAGGGGAACCAGCCAGGCCATTGTAGCTCATTGCAACTCCTGAACAAGCAGCATTTGTTTTACACTCTGCTTGTACCTGCTGACAGTGTCTCAGTCCCCCATAAACTATCTGCCTCCCCCATTGTTCCTATCCGAGAGAGACCATTTTCCCAATGTCACTCACTGCTACCTTACCATGTGTGTGTCGATATAGATCCAAGACTCCTCCCATGAGCAATTCCAATGACCCTCAGTCCCACCGTCCAACACTCCTGGCACACTCAGCATGTTAACCTTACATAGACTTTAATGCCAGAGACCCACGATGGGCAAGGGGGATTCAGTTACTCGCAGCCTTCACAGTTTATCTGGATGTCTGTTCTTTGCAGTCAGATTGGTGTGACAGCAAACCGACTCCAGACCTAAACAGTTCTGCAGCCCATCTAGCTCACTGATCCCTGCTGCCTTACATCATTTCAGGTAACACTCATTCTTGACTCAGGATTTACAGGGGGAAGTCAGTGGGCTTGTAAAGCACTATCCATGCTCTCGGAGATGCCTCTCTCACTCACCACCAAATTCTTCGATAATTTTCTTAATTACTCAAAGATGTTTGGCTGTAACGCTAGTGCATGGAAACAATTTATCTCTGGCTTTAAAAGCTCAAACAGCTTCACAGCACAAAATCTACTTCTCAGTTTTCTAGCGTGTTTAGGAAAATTAATGATACAGGAGCCCAATTCTTCCATTGCCTTTGGGTGATGAACACGCCCCTGAATTGGCAGGTCAGACGGGGGGGATCCATTATTTAGCCATCTCAAGCCATTTGTTATTGTTACACATATTGATATCATGATAACTCCTTAACCCAGCGAGGAGGTGACTGGCAGTCTCCATGGGGATTTACTTCACAGTATCCTAGTTAGAGCTCCAACAGATACAGCTCTCCAAGGTGCACCACTTCTGATAAGCACCCACTCTGCAAAATCACTGGCCTCTGGCCTTCTGCAGCCCTGGTGGCTTTTAGCTATCTGTGTCTAAGGGAAGGCCACTGTCTCCAGTGGGCTCCAGAAGGACTGCCCCAAACCTGGAGTGAGGTGACAAGGAATTACAGTCCTTGCATAGAGGAAGCAAGGAAAATAATGGATGCATCAACCTGTGAAGTCTAACAAAAACTCACCTCATTTCAGACATCTGTCACTTTCATCTTGGGAGTTCTGCACAGATAGGAAGTGAAAACCTCATTTTGAGGTGTGTATGCAGGAGGGTCCAAAGGAGGGTGCATTTTCTGGTGCCTTTGTGCACGTGCAAATGCAGGTATGTCAGTCACCGTGCCCACAGCACTGTGTGTGCCTGACCATACTTCTGTATTTCTAGAACGCACCCAGTAGAAGCTTGTGCCTCTTGTACGTCAGCACAAGATTTGTGCACGTCTGCATTTGAAGATGTGAGCTTATATCTTTCCAAGACACACGTACATGTCTGGTTGTACTTGAGACAGTTGTCAGTGACCTTAGTCAATGTGTAGCAGGGGGTGAGAGTGCAGTTGAGTTTGTGTATGAAGGTAACATGAATGTTATAGGCATGGATGGGTATGAAGGATGTATGCTCAATTCCAGAGTGAGAATGTGCCTTTTTGCAGGAAGAAGGATCCATGTGAACATGCTTCCTCCTGAGATACAGTGTCCCCAGTCCTACTTGATATCATCATCTTCAGTCTAGTCTTTCTGTTTTATGTCCATTTCTTGTCCTCAGTTGAGATAAAGCCCAGGAAAAGGCATCATCAGATGGCTCAGAAAGAATGGCAAATTCACAGGTGTCTGGCAAAGTTCAGAAACAGTGTTTGGGAAAATGAGTAGCAGGCTCCAGAGACTACTGGCTCCAAGCCACCACTCCTCATCCAATATACGGCGCCTACAGCAGGAAACAGACAAGGAGGAAGCATGTCTCAGAGCAGCGTTGGGTCTGTATCAGCAGAGCAGTCTAGGATAAACAACACAGAAGGACTAAACTCCATCATCCCTCTGTATGGTTCCTCCAGGTGATGAATGAGGTGCACAAGACACAAAGTGAGACTATCAATGCACATGCATACACAGAAATATGTGTTCCCTCACCTTCAGGAAGTCAAAGTTCTTGAGCATATGAGCAACCTTCTCAGCATTTCTGCCTTCATTAAGGAAATCCAGCTCCAAGGGCAGATTTTTCTTCGCTTCTTCCACTAGCCACATGAACTCAAAATCTGGAAAGATCTGCTTCACAATGAAGAGGAGAACCTGAGAACACGTGAACAGACAGTCATCAGCTGCATCCTGGCTCCAAAGCCATGCAGCTACACACAGTGCTGTTTTGATAGGATCATTCCAGATAACTTAGAGACAAAAAAGAACAACCTGCACTCCGAGTGCTTTTAGGGTTCCTGCAGTGTCATAACACAACACATGGTGTCATGCCTTGGTTGTGCAACAGAAATTTTGGCTTGCCCTTCCACACAGGCACATCTAGGAGTTAAGTGATGGCAGAGACACCAAAGGGAGCCCAGCTACCTGCTGCCTAGAGTTAAGACAACAAAGCCCTGGAGAAGAGACCACATGGCCAGATCTTGCCCAGGAGCAACTCTTTTCTGAGTCCCATAATTCTACAAGCCACTGTTTGGCTTCATCCAAACAGCCCTCAGATCATTCAGAAGAGGAAAATCTAAAGTAAGACTTGTCACCTCTATGTTACTTCTTCCACTGCTGAGCAAGAATTTTGCTAGCACAGAAAATCCACTGGGTAGTTCAGAGAAGATGGTGGAGTTTGGATACAGGCAGTAGATGACAGATCGTTAAAGGACACTTCTGATGGGGGGCAGAAGTGAGCTGCTCCTCAGCATCAGTCACAGCCATCCTCAGCAATGCTGAGGTGGTGTTTTCTAAGTATCATATATCCACCACCTAGCATCCTCTTCTTCTTAAAAGGATTAGGCATTCACCTGCACGGGGCCTTGAAAAGCCCAGCCAAAAAGTTCCCGGAAACGTTTGCTTAAAGTAGCATTTAAGGGGTGAGTGATGAGCAGTCCTTCCTGAAGAAAATCAAGATTATGTAACTGGATGGGGCAATGAAAGCTGCATGACAGCCAAGCATGCTTTCTGTCCAACTGAAGGGCCAGTTTCTCAACCAACGTCACAAATTTACACAAGCTAACAAGTTGGACCACATCTTAAGGAAAATAATTTGCTTGGGTTTTTTAACTACTTGAGTCATAAAACAAGAGTAAAACATAAAAATGCAATCCACTTTGCTGTCTTTATCTTGCTTGTTCTGTACATCCATCTGAAAATGAGAACAGACTTGTCAGTGTGCGTTCCTGGACAGTTTCCCTTTCTAGATCTCCACCGCTGAGGTGGGAATTCCTGCACTGCAGGAGGAACGTTTAAAGCACACACAGAAAACTGCTATCATCAAAATGTACGACAAAAAATAAATTTATGAACCATCACTGCTCCTGTTCCGCTGTGTGAAAACGTTTGTTCTCCACCCCTGTCTCTACTTCGCTTATCTAAATGTCAGTTCCAAACTCAATGTTCCTTTAAAAATGTAATCACCAGGTTCCAGACACTATTGAATGATTTTTCTACTGTTATATCTGAAGGCATAAATCCTTTCAAATTTATGTCACCCAAATGAAATGTAACCAGCGATCTTCATGAACATGTACATAAACTTTATAGGGGCCGCAGGATTATTTCATTGGTGCCTGATGTGAGAAAATTCATGCATTGTTTTTTGCTTTCTTTAAATGCTCTTTTGAATCAATTTGCCAACTTGACCATTGGCAGGAACATACTGAAGTATTTGGCCTGTCCCTTTTCTGACATCTGTCTAACGTGTTGTCTCAAAGTAAGTATCGATGTAAGAAGAGGAGTGATGTATCTCTCTCTGGATTTATCAGATGCTGTACTGATTTTTAAAGAGTCAGCACTGATGCTATGAAACCTCAAGTGAATTTAGGAATTTTCCATCTAGCTTTTCCCATTCAGATTCCTTCCCATCAGTCTCTAAATAAGACCACCTCCATCAATATTCAAATCAACCTCCTACCTCGCTGCTATGTCTGTTTAAATTCTTAAACAACGAAAAGCTCAGTGCACCTAACCTGACTTTCAGTGCAGCCCCCACAAAAACAGTCCCACACAAGGACACGATGATGTCTGTAAGCCAACACTCCACAAGAGACCCTCTAAAAGCAAGACCACGTGTCGTGTTGTGAGATACTTTCCCATAGCTGTGTGTATGGAGCAGATCTCAAGGATGACAAACTAGACTGTCTGTAGAGGATGGACAATATTAAATTGCCAACAGGAAACACACTGTTTCAGGTTTCCTGGGAGGATTAATCTAAACCCAGAAAAGACAGGAATCATTCTAAAATTATTTGTTTAAGTGTCTCTCAGCAGTATAACCACCAATCACAGCAACATAGGGTGAGGAGGGATTTTTTCTGTGAAACCCACTGTTAAAAGGGCCAATGTCCCAAGGTGGATCCAAGTCTTGGTCCATTCATACACAATGCTCTTATTGCCGTGGTCTCCAAGTCTTTCGGTACGTGCCCATCCTTCTTCCTTGACTGCTTGGTTTCTGCCATCCTTCCTGGGCAGGGGTGAAGGATGTCATAACTCGCTCCACCCGAGAACTGCCGTGCATGGGATGACTCACAAAAGCAAACTCAGTGGGCAGACCACTGCAGTCAGTCCTGGAGAGGACCTGGATCAAATCCAAATCTACAGCTGGACCCAAAGCCAGTTCAGAGAGTTCTCTGTTCTCAAACCAGCACTGAAAGAGACATATCCAGTCTTACTGGGATATCTTTACTGAACCCAAAAATTTCTTTTCCTATGAGTTCAAAATAAATATTCAGCCGCAAACTGATGTGCTCCAGCTGGAACCAGCTGGGCTTCCTTGCAGACTAGCCAGGATTGCTCAGAGCAGGGTGTTTTAGCTACCTAAAGAAGCTTTAGTTATGTGCTCCTCTGACAGGGTGCTGGCAGGGTCTTTGATTCCTGATCCCCTGTGTTTGAGAACTGTGTGTCATTGCATCGCTAGTACCCTCTGAACACTTAATCGGACCCTCTCAGCTTAATCTTCCCCTTTAGTGCCACGAACATACCTGTCTGCCAATGGATGTGTACATTACTGTACTATACGTACAGGTATATGCTTATCAGGAGAGCTAACAGCCTTAGTGTTACCATTTACAGACCTGATCCTTCCCCGCTCCTCTACCTCAGCCCTGTCTCCATTTCCTGTTCCCTACCATACTGCTGGCATTTTTGACTATTGCAATGCAGTGCAGTGCCACAGCTTTTCTCCAGCTCCTCCCTTCAATGGGCTAGGTGTAAAAGTTTGGGAGAAGCTACAGCATTGCCCTAGAATTATGAGTGGTACCTACCATTCAGGAGAGGAACAGGAGACAGTCACTGAAACTTTTTTCCTAGCTGAATCCCTCATTTCGGTGTCTGTCCCTGCTAGGTGACCCCCTCCATATTTCAATGGTTTTGTTTCCAGCATGAATCAGCTCAGCATTAAGGAGCTGATCAAGAAAGAAAACTGAAGCACGGCAACATTGGCCACTGTTGAATCCACATTGTAATTTAACTGAAAAAAACATGCTAATCATGGAGAATGAGTTTTCCTTGTCTACACAGCCCTGACTGCAAGGGGAACTGAGACCCATTTAATCAACGACTTAATGGGCATACAGGCTGAAGAGAGACTTCAAGACTCACTCTTCCGTTTTTATATCTCACATGGACTTACTCTGATGTCATACACGTTTACCTGTCTTCTCCTTCTGCCCTCCTTCAGTCTTACCTTCTTGTCCAGTCTCTCCATCCACACAATTTCCCACACCGCAGTGCTCACCAGCTTTCTGTATTATTCCCATAAGATAGCATTTCTCTCCATGGAGTTTTCAAAGCTACAGGATGGCGTTGTTACACCTACTTATTCCATGGGTGAATGTGGCACGCACACGTTTCAACAGCAATGGCTCTGTAAGTCATAGTCAGCAGGTAGGTTTACCTCCATGAGCAAAATATCCTTGGAGCTCTGAGCTTGGACCTTTGGGTGCTGGATTTTCACTGCCACAGTTCTTCCATCCTGCAGCACTGCCTTGTGCACCTGAGCTAGCGATGCTGCTCCCAAGGGAGTGTCCTCAAAACTCACAAAGAGTTCTTTTATCTGCCAGGAGAAGAGAAAGAGGCATCAGCTTGGGGTCCAAGAGAATATCCTAAGGAAAGCCCTACCCACAGGCCAGAGACAGCGTGTGCCAAAGCTGGGCAGGCCCAGCCCCTTTCATCCTTCCCCTGTGCCCTGCCTGAGTCTTCTCACTCCTTGGCCTCCCAGTGACGCCTGCCAAGCACAGGAGTGCCCTGGAGATACTCTGCTTGTGGAAACCTGAGGCAGAGCCCCAGAAGCTCATTTCATCTAGGAGACAGAGTAGCCAGGCAGCATGTGAGTGACCCCTCCAGGCTGCCCTGAAAATGGGTTGGAGCAATTATGGTCAGCATCCTTGCTTGTTATTGGGTGCAGAAGCCAAAAGCTGTTCCTTTGCACGTATTTTTTTTTTTAAGTTACTTAATATAACCCACCGTCACCCCCTGAAACTTGACAGTGTGTATTCCCATGCATTACAGCAGCATCAGCTAGCTCAGGTGATGAAAGCCAGCACATGGCCGGGAGCAACGGTAAGGGCTGGATTCAGGGCAGGGGGACAAAAACTGCAGTTTGCACCTCTGAAGACTTGGCCCGAAAGCATGTTTTACGTGATGGACTTTCTCACACATCCAATAAAAGTACCCAGTGCTCTCAGCTCAGAAAAAGCACCAGGTAGGGACAGCAAAGCAATTTGCAGGCAGGAGAGGAAATTATTAGCAGCTCTGGCTGTGAAACTCGGGACTAGACTATAAGGGAAGTTGCAGATGAAGAAGTAGATTTACCAGTGGGATGTCCAAAAGCCTGGACAGATGTGGGTGAGGCAATGGGAGATGGGCAAAGGCTCACTTGTCCTGCATAATACAGCACCCAGCTAGGGACCCTCAGTGCAGCACCAGCAGCCCAAGCCCTGGAAACACTGTTAGCATGTAGTGCGGTATCAGCCTGGCTCACTAGCCAGGCTGCTCTGCACAGAGGGAATGCCAACACGGCAATGTGTCTTCAGGCACAGAGCTAGCTCCGGTAGTGAGTGCTACTTGAGGGTTTCTGTCCTGCTCTGTAAAGCAAGGTGCACACAAGCTTTCAAGTATCAGAAGTCAGCAAAAGGAACGTGTCCCATCCCTCCCGCGGGCTGGACTGATTTCGGGTGAGCAGTTGAGAAGCCTGTAATTTATGCAGTAACACAAAAGAAAGAATGTCAGTGCTTTTTTATAACCTGCTTTTTAAAAGGTAATTAAAGATGGGAGCTGCAGCAAGCTAGTAATTAAATATGAATAAAGACCTTCTAAGCAAAGTCTTCATGCAAAGCGTTAAACGAATATTCTTTTTGCTGACAAGGAAGAAAAATACTATACAAGGAGCAGCCTGTTCCCTCCTGCAGCTGCCAGGGAACGAGCCCCCTCCCACACCACCCTACCCCTTCTCTCCCAGCCCCTTCCACAGAAAACTATTGCTAGCAACAAACTGGAGCATTTGCAGCAATTAGATTCCAACAGAGACTCAGCTGCTTCCAGTAATTCCTTAGGAAGGTGCATTTTATTTATTTATTTAATTCCCTTCAGTACTGGCGGCAAAATCAATTAAGTAAAACAACTGCATTTAAAAACAACTAGTTATGTGTTTTTTAATTACAGCAGGTCCATAACTCAAACCTACAGACATTCGTGTCTCCAGAGAAAAAAGGTTTTTTTCTCTTTCCCCCTTGCCTTTTCTTTTCTCTCTCACTTCTGGATTTTGAGATTCTCGTTTCAGATTAATTTAAAGAAAGAAGCACCTACAGGATGACAGATGGTTCAGGGCACACATTTTCAAGACACAGGGACTTTTACCTTTATGTGAAGTTTGTCTATCAGCTGAAGAGAGGACCTGTTAAGGGGAAGAGTCAAGATGGCCAGGAGCTTGTTGGGCTACTGCCATCCAGAGGGATCTTGAAAGGCTGGAGAGGTGGCCCCGTATGAACCTCATGAAGTTCAACAAGGCCAAGTGCAAGGTCCTGCACCTGGGTCGGGGCAATCCCAAACACAAGTACAGGCTGGGTGGAGAATGGATTGAGAGCAGCCCTGAGGATGCCAAAGGTTAAAGCACAGAACTGGGAGTTCACTGGCCTGAATCCACTAAGGTACATTTATAGTAAAACCACATGTAACTGGATAAAATTCCATCTGCTCTGGATTTCAAAAGCTTTTAATTGCTTACACTATCAATCCAACCATTTTCAGTACTGAACGCATGCAGGGGAAAAAAGCTCCACATATTCCCTCTGGCAGGAATAATATATACCATATTCTTGCGTGACTAAGATTTCTAAGGAAACATCATCTGAAGAAAGTTGTCTCTAGGAGTTCTTTTGGGCAGAAGGACTTCATTTAAAAACTTGTTATTCAGGACATGAAAGCCAGGCTAGCAGTCAGTCCGTCAGAGCCAGCCCCGTGGCCCTGCTGCAATTCAAGAGGGAAATCTGTGTGCACCCCTGGGCTGCAGGCGAGGGCAGCAAGGCGCGGGACCGCAACAGGGCCAGAGAATTGATGGCTCCTCCAGGAGCAGAAGGGTAGAGCCTGCACAGGGAGGAGGGAGCAGATCGCAGCCGGGCCATTACATGAGCAGGTGTGAGGCTGAGATAAAGCAGCAGCACAATTATGGCTGGGCTCCAGGACCCCCCACTTAGCAAGTCACCCTCATTCATTATGAAATTGTCCTTCCGCAGGCTCGCTGGAGGCAGCAAGTGCCTGTGATGCAGGCTGCATGTACCAGACAGGCAAAAGCAAGCGAGGCTGTACGACGTGGAAGCAGAGAAGTGAGCCAGGCTCCCATACTGTCTACCGGAGAGTGGGGTCCTTTCCAAGGGAAGGTGGTTGCACCCACTTCATGCAGGCTGCAGGCTCTTACTGCTCACAGCACCCAGCTAATAAGCACCCTTACAAAAACTCTAACCATCATTTCCAGGATGGATAATTAGCAAGCAAAGGTCGGGGACAGTCTCAGAGCCCACCTGACGTTGTACTTAAGGAACTCTTAGGCTTCTTTCAGGCCACGGCTGGTCTCAGAGGGCCTTATCAAACTGGCTGTTACCATCTTTAATACTGGCAGGAGATGAAACAAGCATAGTTTCCAGCCAGGTTTAATAAAGGTTTAGAAGAGAGAAAAGGAACTTCAGGACTGCTCTGTCAAAGGAGCAGGACAGCCAGCTGCAGGTTTACAGCTGTACTATGTGTCCCTGCACGCAGTGGTCTCCCTCACTAGCCCTCTGCACAGCCAGCTCCCCATCGGGCACGTGCTCCACCAGCAAATGAATGTGTCACTGTACTTCACTGGCTGGAAACACCGTTTAATTCTAAAGAATGAAGCTCATTTAATTTTAAATATGCAAAATCTTTTCATGATTGTTGATATTAGTATTCACACCTCAGGGAGCTGATATAAAAGCTCTTACAGGATCTATCTACTTAGACACTTATTAGTATGTATTTGTGCTGAGGTTGCACCTAGAGACCGTCATTAAGCCCAGAGAGCCATTGTACGAGGTGCAGAGCCACCGCGGGCCCTGCACAAACCCACGCTTTTCAGGAGTCCCCAGCTGTCACCCACAGGCCTCCTCACATACTGATGTGCCTTCCCAAAGCACACATTCCTCTGCCCAAGGTCTGTGGTTCACATCAGCTGATGCTGCAATGCTGAGCATCAGAATGTCTCAGTATTCTTTGTGAATCCCGTCCTTAAACACTTAGGAAGTTACTGGAAGTCAATTGGATTTAAGCTCCAAATCCCAAGTCCTTTCTAAAAGTATTGCCTTACATGACCTGCCCAGCATGTTCTCAGAAGTCTTTGACAGAGATGGGATTTAACCCAGATATCCCAAGTTCCAGCCTGATGTCTTAATCTCCAAACCATAAACGTTAAACATGCATGTCTTGCTAGCTAATTACTTTTGAAATATACTGCCTCTTAATCCCAATCTTTTTATATCCATGCACTGCAGCAAATGATCAAATATTACCACCTGGTTCCAACCTGCCTACTCCACACAGAGGTATGCTTCCTTCCCTCTCCAGGAAGGCTGCTAGCAAGGTGCACTGGAGCAGGAGCTCCAGGATGGATTCCCGTCCTGATCCAGCACTATGTAACACCATCCTGAGTGGAATGTGGTGGCTCTGCTCTGCCACAGTGATCACAGCAGATGAACGGTAGCCATGTGTCAGCAGGCTATTGAGGACAAACGTAGGGTGCAGTGGAATGCAGGATCACTAACAGAAGGTGTCTCACCAGCCCAGCCCAGTTCAGCTGCCAGGCTGAACTCCTTCCAGCACGGTGCTCCAGACCCCTGTATGTGGTGCAGCCAGAATAAGGCCACTATGGGGTCAAAGTACGAATATTTTGCATTAACAGTCCTATCCAGGAGGTCCCCAGCAGAATCCAGAACAGTTTTGAAAATTCTGGTTTTCCACAAGCACTTACAAAGAGCCTTTCCTCAACTCTGCCAGAGCTGAACCAGTCCAGTACAGGTGGGGTCAGCCAGGAGACTTTCAAATGCTCAGCATTTCCCAGGGAAAAAAAGTCCTTCACCAAAGCATTTCAAAACTGCCTTCAAATATTTCCCAGGACCTCAAAGGACTCTTCAGCCTGGAAAGAGAGACAGTGGGGAAGGAATGTCACAGACCTCTATAAATCACTTCCGACATGGAGAACAGGATTGGAAATGCTCGTTCACTCCATAGAAGAACTCGGGAGCAGCAAACTGTCAACTAGCACACCAGACTACCAGATGGCAGGATTAAAACAAGCAAAAAGAAGTACTTTTTCCCCACACCAAGTAAGCTGTGGAACTCATTGCCACAGGATGTTATCAGTACCAGAAATCCAGGTGGGTAGATAATTCAATGAAGAAAATCCATCACAAGTTATTAAACACCAAGATACAATCTCTGGCCCAGGAAATCTCTAACCTTCAAATTACTGGAAGATCATTCCAGGTAAAGCTCAACTGTATTCCTGCCATACTTTTATAGCCTTTCTCTCTTAGCCAACACTAGCTACTGTTGGAGGCAGGGTGGTGGGCTTCAGCTTTTGGTCTGATCTGTACAGTCATCCTTATGTTCTTCAGAAGCTCTTCCTACCAGACTGAGCAGTCTTGATGACAGCAGGATGGAGACCAGAGGAATTCATTCACCTGCTGCTAGCCTGACACTCAGCTGCTGTTTGGCAGCCTAGAAAGTTACTGATAGACCCTGTCAGTCCGTGAGAGCGCAGAGGCTACGGGGGAACCACCGCTGGAAGAGGCCCAGTCTCCAAGATAAACCCTAAGCTCTGGTAACAGTGCATCCTCATTAAATGTCTGGCATGTAACCTTCAGACAATAAAGCTGCTTCTCTTAACCAAAAGGAGGGTAATTAGGCCAGACTCGAGTGTAAATGTGCCCGTGTCAGGGGACTCTGACACTGACACACCTGGGGAACACGCAGCAGGAGCTGAGACCTCCTCAGAAGAGGCCATCTCCAGACACTTTGCTGTGCTCCACGGTTTCACCCATCACAGCCACTCAAAATAATTCACAAAGAGGGACCCAGTAGGGATGATGCTATTCTCCTATCACCAAAAAGCAATGCAAACCGAAACATTCCAAACCTCAATGACAATTTCACAGCAGATCTCCTCTTCTGATCACGGCACACTGTAATTCCTCCCAAGTCTTGCATGTTGTACCTGAAGATAGCGATCTGTGGGATGTCCTGCTATTTCAGCAGGGGCTGACTAGGCAACACAGGATTAACTTGAACTTCCTGCCTCCAGGATACTCATCGCAGGCCAGGACACAACCCAGCCCCATTAACAACAGTATTGTGTTGCGATGGCCAGGAGCAGCTTGCAGACTCCCAGCATTTTGGTGCCATGCAGCAGCACGGGCAGATGCACATGGGGAAGTTGGTACAAATCCATTCAAGACAAAGAGGATCATACAACTGGGAGATGGGTCCATGGCAGAAGCTGACAGCAAGGAAGTGATTAAGGTGGTAAATTTTGCACATCTTGTGCTGTGATTCTCCAAGCTGGAATTCCGTTGATGAGGTGACTTGATTCATCTGGTTTTTCCATTCCTAACAGAGACAGCACTGAACAGTCCCCTCTTAATCATGGCTCCATGGATGGCAATTCACTAAGGTGAGCTCAGCCTGAAGGAGCTTCCCGGATTTACACATGGATCGTGCTGTGTGTAACTCAACGCCCAGCCTTCCAGCCAAGACAGCACCAGGCACTGTGAAAATGGGATTCGTGAGCTTGCTGGAAAATGGACCTAAACAGTAACACTCTGGGAAGACGGCAGGTTTCCCAGGGAGGTTTTGGGGGCTGTCGCTGCCATCTTAACACTGCTGAATACAATGCCCCCTCTATTTCATGTAGCAGAATAGCTGAAGAGTTACTCAATTCTATGTCTGATACAGCATTTCTAAGGTTTGTGGCTCCCAGAACTTTTGGAATTCACTTTATCGACACTAGGAGCCTATTGCTCTCTAAAGTTTGAATGTCTTCCCCGGACTAGGTTTAAGGGATGTGAAACTCATCCCAGGATGGTCATCTTTTCAAGAACATACATACACGTCACTGCCCATGGCACCAACAACTCAATGATCCCTGGAAGACCAAAGTTTTAGGCATGAGAAAATGTTACGCTGGAGTAGAGCAATCTACTTCCCAGACAGCAAATGAAGGTTTTTTTCCACTGTCCCTGCCTTTCTATCCCCTCCACAAAAACAAAATGTCACAGTGTTGCTCCGAGAATTATTAAGACAGCAAAAACTGAAAGATTAGATTTATCGTAGCAGACAGTGGATTATGAAGAATAATTCATCAAACGTCAGAACAAACAGCCTACAATTTATAGGCAGCTTTGTTGAGTCAGTGAAATCTGATTGGACTTCTCTCCACCTAATGAATGCCAAGCCTAATTGATGGTTCCTAAATGCATCTGTCAAGAACATGTATTTATTAACTCAATATTTTTAATAATATTGTAGATATATACAGAATAGTGGTTTTCTTCTGAACGGATTCCCCAGTGTTTGTATTACATACACATGTAAGTGTGCACGTATAGTGAGGTATACACTGCATCCAAATGAATACAGGCAGAAGGTGTGTGTATTCTGATGCACGGAAACACTTACATATGGCTTATTACAAAAAATCTGTGCATCTTTCGTGCACAGGATGGCAAATCAATGTGGTCCATTTCAAGGGGAGATGTGTGTTAAGGTGTCTGCCTAGAATTTGGAAGAGCTGAGCTCTCCCTAGTATCCCATGTGATGCTGAGCCGCACCATGTCACAGAGCCCATGCAGGGATGAGCAGAATTAGGGTGGTCCAGTCACCTATAAATCTGCCCTTATCTAATTTCTCAGGACCAAATTTGTAACTTTAATATCTTTTGAAACACCTATCTGTATAATACATATACAACAGTTATCACACACAGCCACAGCCATGTAACTTCATCTGCCAATGGTATGTATTTGCTCCTGGCATGCTGATCACTTCTAAACTGGTTCATCAGTGCTAACACTGCACTGTGATAGCCCAAACCCATCAGCCTTTCATCTGGGAAAGAGCTGTCAACAAGATGGGCTACGAAATTCATCTTTTCCTGCTATTTCTACCTGGTACCACTTTGGCAACTTGCAGCCCACTACCAGCTATATCACTGAGAATCTTCTCTGGGATCCTACCAACAGCACTTCCCAGTCACAAAGCCATGAATGTTGCAGAAAACTGCCTCTGCTAAAGGAAATGTCCTTGATCCCATCATCTGTAGTCCAAAGTTGGCTCATTCATTCACTACCTGACACCCAGGATGATGGCTATTGCCTGTTCTGCTCACCTGACATCGTCTTCTTGTAGTCTCTTCTGACTAGAAAGTAGTGGGAAGCCACTCTTACTGCTGCTGAACAGCTCAGTGGCTGGAAGAGTTGAAAGTATCAGTGTATTTGCTATAGTACCTTTAATTGTTACAGAGACATACTTTGAGGAAAAGTGCCTTTTATTCCATCCCTGATGACATCTGCTTAATAGTCTGTGCTCAGACACACACATGGTATGTTCATTTATTTTCCTGAGTAAAGTCAGATCCTTAAGACAAGGCAGAACTGTCTGAGAATATCATTCATCCGGGATCGAAACCAATCTCAGTGGTGACAGCTACAACAGGCAGTAACAGCAAGGAGCAGACAGAGCTGATGCATGTCTCCTGAGACCCTACCTGTGAGGTGGACCCCATCTCCCATCCCTCTGAAAGGCAAGCCACTTACCCATGGCTCCTACAAACAAACAATATTCAGTCCAGTAAAAGCAAGGATTGTCATGGCCAGACTGGAACTTAACTGGCTCAGGAACATACTCCTGACCAGCACAGGAAAAAAATGGTTTTCAACAGTTAAACTATTAGGTGTCCTACTACCTTCCAGAGACACTGGATGCTAAGATAATTTTAAGCTGCAAGTCTGGTTCGCTTCCATGGAAGGTGGAAGAACCTTGCACCACTGAAATCAATAATTTCCTCAGGAAGCCCCTGAGTGATAACAAAGTACCAATCCCTCTAACTCTGATGTGGCCATTGGAAAAATGCTCATTTCCTGTTTCCAGTCACAGTTAATCAGCACAATGACCTGGCTTGTTCATCATCCCACTTCTTTGCACCTCTTGTGCAGCTAGTCACCTTCCCGCTATCCTAAACCACTTCCACACCCCAGTCTGTCTGTGACTGGCTTCCAACAGCAGCCAGGGTTTCCTGATCCAGAGTCAAGCCAGAGCGCATCAGCAACGATGCCTGCGTGCAGAGAGAAGGTGGAAAATGATAATCTCTCCAAGTGCACACTAAATAGTGTCACTGTGCACTCTATTTTGCTTGACATAAGCACCACACAGTCTGTGCAAAGTGCACAGACCAAAGTAAAGTGAGGCGTGTATGTATATATATATTCCTGTTCACTTCCTTTCATTCCATCTTGCTGAAACAGAAAGTAGAGACTTGTGAGCTACTTATTCCTTCCAATAGTGCAGGCTCTGGGGCAGATGGTCCAACCTGCCCCATGTTCCCCGCCTTCCCCTTGCACATATAAATGCCTCCCTTTATCTTAATTTGCTCTTTCATCTTGAGCTGTCTCCCACTTGAACAATGCTCATTAAATCCACTCTTTTTGTCTTTTTGGAGAAATATTAACTTCACCTGCATCTCTCCTGCCTGTGAGGATGGAGCCACACTTGTCAATTGTTCAGACAGATTGGAATCACAGTACTTCAAGAGCACACAACTTCCCCATTCCCAGCCATTTTTCGTGTTTTAATTGAAAGAACTCTCTCTTTTTCTTTCACCCCCTGCTAATAAAGGAAGTTTTCAGTTGTTATACCAGCGTGCAGTGAGAGCAGGGCAGAAGACAACTCTCTGGTGCCAATAAACTTCCTTCTGCATCCCATCTGCCCAAACGGACTCATATTCCATGGTTTGGAAGGAGTAGTGGCCCCTTTCTACCGACAACTTTGAGGCTTGCTGTGTTCTCTGCAGCTCTTCGGCTCCCAAGCAATAGAGCTGAAAGTGCTAACGTAGCAGGAACATGCCTGTAGCTCCTAAGGAAGGGAGCAGTTTCCTCAGCTTTCTGCTCTTCTAGTGGTTCTGTTAGCACGCCTCAGCAGCTTCCTTATCCCTTTCCCAGCTTTCTGGAGATGTTCCACAAAGTTCTGCCTGGAGTCCCACCAGTGCATCTGGATAACAGCTCACATAAAATTCCCACCTCCTTTCTGGTGACTTGTAGCTCTACCTCTGTACTCTAGATCAGCCTGCTTCTAGCCAAACTACAATTTCAGCCTGTCTCTCAGTCCCCTCTCTTGTTCCCATTCCACAGAGCTAAAGCATGGTTCCTAATCTTCTCACTCAAATCATCCCTCCCGTCTCCTTTCTCATCACAACAAACATTGTCACCAACTTTCTGCCAAGCAAAGCCTTGGCCTTGTCATCAACACTGACCTCCCTCCAGGCCTCATTTCCAGGCCAGGTCTGAATCTCGCACTAGACATCGAGTACTAATGCTCACAAGTGACAGGTGACAACAATCCAACTGTTCTCCCCTGTCCCCCCACAAAGCTCCCTTTTCTCTTCAGCCACACATGCAGCAAGACATGTGGGGGTCCCTAATGTACTCAGAACCCCTTGATCGAATTCCTGCAGACATATTCCCAAATGACACATTACCCCTACAGATGCCAGCAACGTGCTGCAAAGACAGCGCATGTGGAAAGAATCATCAAATCATAGAACAGCCCAGGTTGGAAGGGATCTCAAAAGAGCATCTGGTCCAACCTTTCATGGGAAAGGGAGCCTAGATGAGATCATCACATTTTGAAAACCTCCAGTGATGGGAACTGAACCATGTTGCTGGGGAGGTTGTTCCAGTGATTGATAGTAGTCAATGTAAAAAATTTCTTGCTTATATCAAGAAGAAACCTCCCCCAAAATGCTACAGAGATGGGGCCAGCTGGCCTATTAGGCAAGAAAGTAAGATTTAAGAAAGTACCCAGAAGTAAATGAATGTCCAAGACCATGTTGACTCCAGGTATAAACATACCCCTGCCATGCACGGGCTGAAGCCCGAGTAGGAAAGGGTCAACAGGCCCACAGTGAACAGTCTCCACATTGTCACAGCCAGGCAGAGGGAGGCTCTGCTGAGGACTGCAGAGATGCCCCAAGGGCCCTGTCAGCAATAAGCCTGCACAACAGCAGCAGTCCTGGGAGAAATAACCAGCTGCCAGAGCCTGAGGATATATAGGGACCTTCAGGAACACACATCACCTGTGCCTCATCACAAATGCCTCTGATTCAGCTCTGAAAGCCTGGGGGCTTTGAGAGGTGTATGAGAGAAATGCCTCCAGGCAGGTTTATGTGACTATAGAGGGAGCAGTGAGGGCATGTCTGGGGGTATTCATTTGAAAGAGGTGGGCTACAAGCACCTGACTGGCAAACGACACTGTGCCAGGGCTTGTGCAGAGAGTTAAGGAAGAAGCATAGGGAATGGCAGGCAAAATCCTCCATCTACTGAAGGCAAGGGAAGGACATGGCCAGGAAAGGTGCTTGTGTGTGTGTGCAGAGGCAGGATGTGCAGGGGGAGTGGAGGGCAACGTTGCAGGGTACATGTCTGGCAGGACAGCACTGCATACAAGGGAGTATGCTACACTGACAGACCCTTCTACTTCCGCTCCTAAAACAGAGAGGGTACCATGTGGAATGTGTTTAGGCGCCAACTCATAAAGGGATGAGGGAAAGTGTTGCTAGGCCTGGGACAAAGAGCAGGAATAACAGAAGCAGCACTGCACAATCCAGCACCCTGTCACCCGGGTGGACAGAGGCACAGTACAATGAAAACACACAGAGGGCAAAGCCCAGACCCAGCCAGGTTCTGCCGAGCTACATTCCTTCCTCAGGCTTTGGTCACAACTACATCGATGCAAGTGAGATTGTTACTGAAGCACGGCATTGCCCCAGAGTAATAGGACAGGGAAGTAGGAGTGAGGATCCGAGGTGGACATGGAAGTACATGCAGCCTGGCAGATGTGGGCAGTTCTGCCTGAATTGAATTTGTATCAAGAAAGGGATATAATGAGGTCACTCCATTAGAATAAAGATGCCATAAAGCCCTGCTGAAGATATAAAGGTCATAAGCCAATTTCTGGTGCTGACTGTGCTTTGACGGGATACTGAAACACCTGCATGTATGGGCAGGCCAATCAGTGCAAGAGGCAGAGCTGTACAGCAGTCCACACCACAGAGAACAAGGTGTGGGGACTGAAGAGAAGCTGAGGTAGAATAACTTACAGAGGTCTGGGTGGGACCCTGGAGTTTGCATCCTTTGCAGCCTGCTCCCAGAAAAAATGTACAGAGATCCAGGAAAGTTGTTCGGGAGAGACAACTGCACACAGCATATTAAATCCACAGCTGACTCTGCCAACAGCTTCACTGGCACCATGCTGGGGAAGGGGTTCCATGCCTCCCCTAGTGACCAGAAATACAAACTCTGGAGCCCAGAGCTCTCTGCACTGATCCAGAGGGGAAATTCCTATGCTAAGCCAGCAACATAATTTCCTGCTTCCTTCTTGACAATATCTCCTCTGAATATCAACCTCTCCTTTCTTCTCCTGCACCTATTTATCCTTCTTTTCATGTCTCTGCTCTGAACTATCTGGTCCTTCTACAGTTTATTTATTAATCTGTTTCTTCCTCCTCTTCTTCCCACTGTTCTCTCTTGCCCACAGATCTTCTTGTTGGGCTTCCAGGTCCCTGGTTCAGTGGTGTAACTCAGCTGATTTACTCCCCTTAAAGCAATGTCTGCTTTCATGTAAATCACACTCTAAACCCAGCCTGTGAAATGGGCTTGTTCGCTAAACTCTATGAATAGCAAAGTAGGCACAGCTGGCCTATTCATAATCAACTTAAAAAATAGATTAGCACTTTACAGATTAAACATTATCGTTTTAACAGTTAACATAAATCAACTACACTTACAGGCCTAGCATTGCTGCTGCCACTGCAGGGTGACAAGCGTTGCAAAGGGAAGGGCTGCCAGTCAGGGTGTACTGGGAAACAGCTCGCTCTCTTCCACCTCGAACGCTAAGTTCTCCTCTGGCACCCCCAGGGTATATGGCTAGAGGTTGTTAAAAGGAGAAAAGTGGGCTATGGAAACAAAGGTAGGGGGTTAATTTTGTTAAATTAAATTCACATGCATTTCCAAGCAATCCAGCAACCTGCTATTCTAGAGCCAGAATCCAATTGCCCTATTTCCCTCCCTAGGGCTGATGCAGCTCAAAAACAGTCAGCCCCTGGAACAGGAACAGGAGAGGGAGCCTCTAAACACTGACTGGTATCTACCTCTGCTTCAAAATCACTGGGCTCCTGTGGATGACGTAAAGCAGGCTGATGGAGTCTATCGAATGTAAGCAGTGCCACTCACCTCAAAAAACACCTCCTCATAACCTGGGGAGCCACCTCACCAAAAAAGGGCCAAGGACTAAGATCCACTCAGACCCAAAGGACAGCTGGGACAGGAGGTGTGGGCTCAGAGGCTTTCATGGTAGCCAGGGCAAGACACTAGCACTTCCTGAAGAACAGGGCAGCAAGTATTACATGAGAGTCTTCTTTAGTATAACCCCTCTTAACAAGCCCTGGTAATTTTCATTGCTCTAGGCTCCTTCTAGCCTTTCTTGATAAATGGGAATAACAGTTAATAGACCTGAACCAATCAGTTACATCCAATAAGGTGTTTGGCAAAATTAGCTTTGTTTTCTTCTCACAACTGACACCACCTCAGTTTCATTCATTATCTGAAATGAGCCAACTAATGTATATTTTCTACTCATCATTTGAAATTTGGAAAGGTTGGTGCTGAACAGCCTCTTCCAAGAACTTGCCAATTTGAGATGGAGTGGTTATGTGAGCTCTGTAAGGGAGAAACAAGTAGGTTTGCTTCAGCTGAGCAACCCTGGCACAAGCAGTAATAGGTCATGTGAGTTTATTGCTTCAGTAGTCACAGACAGCTTCACAAGTTTGGCTCTGAACCATGCATCCTGTAAAACCAACTGCAAAGCTTACAGAAAATAAGTGCAAAATGTGCTTAATGTTCACAAACATAACTTGATTTCCAAAGGGAACATGAGAGAAATTCCTCTCTCAGGCTGGCCTGCCTACTAGGGACTGACACACTTTGCTCACTAATGGTGGAAAGACCTGTCAGACCCCTGAGATCCCAATTTTTACTTCAATTCTCAAAACATAAAAGCATGGTGAGCATGAGGCTTCCCATGAGAATTTCCAATGTTCTCACCCACAGCAGCTTTTCCACAGGGAAGAAAACCTGCAGGCAGGGTTCAAGTTCTTTCTGTAGCATCCTTCCATGGAATCAAGAGCTATCTCTCAGACAGATCTCAGAAGGGCCACAAAACAGAGCTTATTAGATCATCATACATATTAAAAAATCATTAAAATGCTGTGTGTCTATTCTGTGTGTTGGGAAAATGCAGGTATGTCAAGGTCAGGCCCTATAACTCCTTATTTCATCTTCTGTCATTTGTTTCATCTACAAATAACCTATTGCCAAAAGTCACCAGACTCACTGCATCGTATTTTCATGTTCCTGATGGGTCAGGAGCCAAGTAACTGGCCAGATGTAAAATTCTGAAAGCACACAGCATATGCTAACCAGGCAGAATCCAGAGGATATTAAAAGATCAGTGGGCAGGCAGATGACAGGATTCCTTGCTCCCTCAGAGGAAAATCAGGCATACTAAGCCCAGCCTGTGTCTAGATCAGTGCATCGAGTAAGAATATTTCTGAGTGTATCAGCAGCAGGCTTTGAAAGAGAAGCTAGTCCCTCCACACGGCAGCTCAGCATTTCTGCCCCTGCCCAAACCCTGCCGTGTCACACACACAGACGGCTGAGCAAATGAGACACACACCACGTCTGAGGGAAGAAAGTCTCCATACACCAGAAGGCCACACAAGGACTATTCATCCCAGTTAGATTGGGATTTCCAGTGCCTGTTTGGAACTGGAAGGGTTACCCATGTGCTGAGAGGTCCTTTCTGCCGACGGCCAGAGCACTGCTGTGCTGCACATCCACCACCTCCGCAGGACGCGGACACTTAGCACAGCCCGGCACAGCTGTGATGCCCGCTGCCAGCCAAGGTTTATTTGCATCAGTGCAACACTTCAGATGTCATCAAAACCCCGAGAAAACCACACTGAAGAGAGCTTACCATCTGCACACAAGACGCTGTGAGCCAACCAATTCTGTGCAGGTATGTCATACCCCAGGCACCTGAAGAATTTGTAAATTAAAGAAAAGAATGTAACTTGGCATGCAGATCAGAACTAGTCCTTACTGGGCCATTCTCCGTTGCATTTTCTGATCTCAAATCTTTCATTTCCTTGCAGAAGACCCCCAAGAAAATCCTTTACAAAATCCACTGTCCAACCTCCTGTATTGTAAATCTTATTAAGTTGAAGGAAGCAAAAGGAGATTATCCTCTAATCTATCCACAAAACCTTCCCTCTCTTAGGCAATGGGGCTCAGAGCACTCAGGAAGAGGCTGCTATGAGCAGGACTGAGCCAGATCCTCTCCCAGGAGCTCTAAGCAAAGAGAAAACCCAGGGAAGGAGAGGGTCCTATGTCCCAAAGGTCCCCTGGCAATAAGGACACCAGGCTGTCCTTGGGATGCCATTAAGGATCACTAGCCCGGGAGTTTGCAAACAGAGCACGCAGGGACAGAAGGAGCAAAGCAGGGTCGACCACCTCAGCCACACGATGCTCCCTGTTTGCTGTCCCCCTGGCAGCTGAGCAGTGGTTCTGGGCAGCTACTGCCCGCACGAGGGGTCAGTGCAGGGGCAGCCACGCTGAGACCCGCCAGCCACCAGGGTCTCTTACCAGAGACAGGGCAGGGAGAGCATGGCGGAGGCTGCGGCAGCAGCGGGACCTGCGCAGGCAGCCGCTCCTGCCTTTCAGTTGAGTAATGCAGGCCCATTTGTTCTGGGTGACATTAATGCTATTCGCCATCCATCTCAGACTCTTTAAATTACCTTTTTATGGCCAAAATCCTTTTCATAATTGATAAAAATCTCTTTTTTATATCCCGACTTATTGAAAAAAATGTGAAGTTTTTTTATTCCTCATTACAGTTTTAATACAAATGTGTTTTTTATTGACGGCTGCTTGGAAGCCCTGACGGACCTACAAAGAGAGGTTCCAAGGGGTGGGAGAAGGGCCAAATCCTCCCATCCCACTTCCCAGCCCCTCACACTGTCACGGTAACGGCCACCACAGCCCAGCCTCCATGCTGGGTGGTAATGGGGGGTGGGTAATGCCATGCAGGAAGAGATGTCCTGTGATGGACACAGCACCCATAGCAGGCTCTTGCTGACCTCAGTCTAGTTGCCCTGTGTCTGTTAGTGATGTACATGACAGCCAACCTCGCTGAGCACCTGGCTCCAGCAGGAGCAGGGTACTACGGCCCCAAGCAACCATGGGAGCGACCATGCACACACATCGGTGCTTTCAGGCAGAACACTCGACAATAAGGCTGTGCAACACCGGAGGAAACAGGCACGTGTCCTGGCATCCTGGAAGGGTCAGACAACACTGCCAGCCTGGGAAGAGGCATCTGGGGCCATAATAGGATCTGCAACATCGTAACCTGAAGACCTTGTGATCTGGCAGGGTAAATGAACCTTCTCTAGGGCAACATATGGAGCCAGCTACAGAAAGTGGCTCGTATTCCCTTGGGAACAACTTGGATGCTGTAGGACATGCAGTGTAATACCCAACAGCCTATTGAAGGCCTAGCTGCTCTCCCACAGGGCTGAGCATTGCTTCAACAGTTTTGCAAATCAGAAGTAAGCATATGTCTCGCCAGAGCTTAAAAGGCTAATCAACAGTTCCAGAAGGAAGGGAATCATTCCGTGCTTCTCCCTGTCACTGGCACAGCAAAGGCTGCCATGCTGTACCAAGAGTGCTTCAGAAATAGGAGTAAAAAGAGGAGTCTTTTCTATTACCTCTGTCTTTTCTCACAGTCCAGCAGTTTGAGGGCAGGGAATTCTCTTGCTGTGGGCATTAGCACCTTGCTGCGGTCTCATTCTAAATCTTGCCCATGGCTGGTTCACATGAGCATACGATTTTCGTCCCTCCCTGTCAAACGGTGTCAAACGGCCATGTTAAATACCTGCGCACCATTGCAGTGACCATGCTCCCAGGTGTACCTGGGTACATTTCCACAGCGGATGAATAAAGATCATTACCCAACCTAGAAAACACTTTGGGAACAGAGGGAAAAATGGCAGCAACATCCTTCTTAGCAACGGTTTTGCTGCAGAGACAATGACTTCTCAGATGAGTGTATGTTTCTGACTGCACAGTACTGGGGC
This sequence comes from Eurypyga helias, assembly GCF_000690775.1. Taxonomy (NCBI): domain Eukaryota; kingdom Metazoa; phylum Chordata; class Aves; order Eurypygiformes; family Eurypygidae; genus Eurypyga; species Eurypyga helias. The sequence goes on from NW_010266068.1 coordinate 28,866, forward strand.
CGTGCCAGGTGAAAGGGTAGAAATCCAAGGAAAGTAGAGACCTTTAACAGAAGGCTGGGCCCCCCAAGCGTCACTGTAAAAATGCATCCTGCTTCACAAACCACAGCACAGGAGGTTCCTCTACCACACGTGTTTTGCTTACAAATCACAGTCAACTCGCTGACGTCTCCTGCTCTGCTCAATCAGCAAGCTCCATTATTGTATGGCTGCAGGAGGCTTCCTGCAAATGGCAAAATAGTCCTTGAACAACAGGTAAAAGCCGCAATTAACTGTGGATGAAAAGGATGGTCTCCTTGGAGGTGCTGGCTAATCAAGCAATTAGAAACTACTTTCCATTACCTGCACTCCCACAAAGCAGAGCTGGACTGACATCCTTCCAAATGACTGTCTTTCCACCAATTTAAGCCCTTTATATGATCTGGCTTCAGCAGAAACAAGCCTTGACCTCTGGGCTCTCCCCAGACCTTTCTCCCAGCCTTGAACAAAGCAAGCACTGGAAGCAACACATTCAATCACTGGTATGTTCTCCCTACAGAACCTGTTTTGCCTCTCAGCCTTCCTGGAGCACAGCAAACTCACCAGAAGAGGTTTTAGTGTGTATACAGATGTGGATACCTGGGGTCCAAGCAGAGAGCTGGTCAGAATTTCTTTGGATCCCTCCCGAAATAGCATCCGAGACTGTTTAGCTTCAGCGGTTTCCACTCCTCTCTGCAACAGCTTCAGCAACTGTTACCAAGAGGCCACAGACGTGAGGATAAGTTAAAGGGGAAGGAGGAAGGAGATCCTCACTCCCACAGCAGGCCCTGTGCCCTACACCAGCCCCTCTGCGTCTAGTCAAAGACACAGCCTGGATGCAGAGCACGTGGGCAGCCGCACAGCACAGGTGCCCCACCAGCATGGGAAAGACCCCACCTGAGACCACGCTGGCCTCATGGGGATGCCAACTTTATCCTTGCCCTATCTCCCAACCACCCAACCTCTGACAAGACACAGGAGCAGGAACAAGAGGACCACCAGCCTGATGGGAACCTGCCAGAAAGCAGCACAGATGGAGGAACTAGAATATTTCTGAAGGGACAGTGGTGAGAGATGGGTGGGGAGGAATGTCTCCCACCAAGAAAAATTACCTCCAACATGAGTAAAAGCCTGGGTAGTGTGGAGTACACAAGCACACGGAGGGGGAGAATGACGAATCTTGGGGAAAAGGTCAGAAAGTTGATTACAAAATGCTGAGGAGTGATGATGGGCTGGAAGCTGATGAGCAATGTGCTCTGGAAAGTGACATCTTGCTGTACACAGAAGAGGGGTTACAGTGGTGCTGAGTGGGTAGCTATGCTCTGGGCTAAGGGGATGTGCAGATCAGATGGGTGACTGCAAGGCAGCAGGTATTGCAGGACTAGAAAGAGGTAAAAGACTGTGTTGGCATAGATAGGAGCACACAGTGAAATCAGGAGATGTCACAGTATCTAAACTCATTATCATTGCACAGCAGCAGAGAAGCCATATTAGGGACTGCACTGGACAGTACTGGAGCCAGACAACAAAAAGACACCAAGGATATTTGGAAGTGAAGTGTTGTAAAAGCTGCCAAATCATTCTGCAGCCATTCAGTCCTATGAGGAGGGATGCTCTGGAATGGCCTTGATCAGAGCAGAGAGAAGCAGATTTACTTTTGAAAGCGGAGACTTTCACAACAGTCAAATCAGTCTTAGCAATAAGCAATTATGCTCCTCTGAGCTCCTTGTCCATGAAAATCACACACAGGAAGCCTTTCTGACAGACACCGAAGGGCTCTCAGGTGGAACTGGCTTGGCCTGGGTTCTGCACCTCTGCTCTGGAACAAAACTGGCATCACCTCCCCATTATCCCTATATCCCACAGCCACAGGCCAGTCTCTTCCAACAGACCTGCCAGGGGGAGGAAATGACCCTAATCCCAGTACTGGCAAAACAATATTTCCATCATTTATAGTTGCTAAGCACAACGATTCTGTGCTTTTAAGGTGCAGCCACTCCAAAAGATTCATCTTCCAGAGCCTCTCATCAGTCTTTCTCCCTAAATGTCTGGTGCCCAAATTTTACCAGAAGTTGCCTGGCTATGCTCTGCATGCATACTGTAGAGTTTGAGAGTAGTTGAACCAGCTATCTTTCCTTGTGCTAGTAACAGCCCTGCAGAGAAAATGACAATGGTGGGGTAGGGAACATACACATTTTGCATTCATTTTCCATGCCTGACACCTTTTCACTTTCAGAACCTTGTTCAAGCAGGGAAGATGAGAATAGAGGTAGGAGAGACTCTCATTCATATCTCATCACCCATTCTTATGCACACAGCTTTTCCCAACTGATCCAAAGAGTCCATGTGGAACAGCCCTACCTGTGTTACCTCCACTGTCTCCCCAAAGACTTAGTCTACAAACTTGCTGGTGAGCATTTCCAGGAGTCATGGTAAATATTTCTTTGTGCAGCCTCTCCCACTGCTACTACTCGTGTTGTCCCAAGAAACCCACACCAACCTCTTGCATACAACACTGCAGAGAATGAATGATCACCTCCCAGCATCACTCAGGCAAACCACTGTGGCTGAGATCACAAAGCCAGCATCTGCTGACTACTCATCATTTTTATCCCAGTGATCCCTGATAGATACACAGATTCACCCTAGGATTTGACAGGGCAACTCACTGGTCAGCATATATGATTCTTTTCCTGTGTCACATCAGCACACACGCCACTTGCCTTGAAATCCACCCATTAGCTCATGCAGCAGAGCTACAGGCTGCAGATCCCAGTCTCCAGCCATGATGCTGGCCTAGAATGGGAGTTCCCCCACCAGCAGGGTGTCACACAAGCCTGCACGGTGATAACAGAGCCGTGGCCAACCGCTGTAAATCCACCTCACAAGCCCTCTGCCTTTGCTCAAACATCAGTCCCGTTGGCATGCTCTCCATTTACGCCAGTTTTCCCACACAACCACTTCATTTGTCAAACAACCAAGCCTCCGGTAAGATTCTCAGGAGTAGGTCACATCAGAAGGCAGACTAGTTCTAACTGGCTGAAGAGACAATGCTTCTATACACGGAATTGGCTTTTTTTTGATCTTCATGCCCTTTTGCAAGCTCTTGCCTAATTTGTCAGCTTGTCACATTCCTCCCTAGGTATCTCTGTATTTCCAGTTGCTATTTTCCCCATTTGTCCTGCACAGATCCAAACTGTATGTAATTACTTCTTGTTTAGACCTGAGATTCATCTGAGAAGCCTACTCATGCACCTGACGAGGGAACAGGAAGTCTTATCACTGTATTTGAGAGCAGCAGGGTTAAGCCTGGGCCCCCTGGGAGGGTTCCCTCATCATCATTTTCTCTTCTATTTGAATTCATCTGCAAGTTCCCAGGTGCGCTGCTGGCCCCAAGGGGGAAGGTTTCAGGATCCCCCTTTGCATTCCCCTCTGCTCTGACACTCCACCTTGCCCTCCTGCCATCTGTATTTCAACTAAGTATATTGTATTAAAAATGTACTGAGGATGTAGCTACACTGGCATTAAATTTGTTCCTGAAGTAACCCTGTTTAATCCTCTGGGCTCCAACAAAGACAACTTTGGTGCATTAGGTTCCCTGAATCATTTTGCTTTTAAATACCTTCATTTAGCATTTACCTCTGCTTTTAATACTGCCCAGTTTCACCAGCTCCTTTATTTTTATATGTGTCATTCTCTTCACTTTTCTCTTTTATGATCATTCTCTTTCTCTCATTAGCATTTCCTCTCTATCCCTTTCTTCCCATTTCTACCTTTTTCCCCTCCCTCTCTCTGTCTCTTTAAAATTAAATATTGCCCAGCACTGCCCATGTGGGTGAAGTGAATGCTAAGAGGGAAGGCTGCTGTGCAGACTGGATTCGAGCTGCCCCGCTGGGAATCAATGAGGCATGGAGTGCTCGTGTAGCTCCCAAAAAGCCTGAAGAAACCAGGGTGTATCAGTGGCAGCTGAACACACACTTGAGAGATAAGAAGAGGGCTCAGCTCTGACTGCCTGGCTCAGCCTGAGAGATCCCACACAAACTGAGCCAGGGCTGTGGGCATTTAACAGAGGCTAACCTCAGGGTGGCTTTCCGTGGCTTCTGCAAAGAGGAGATGGCCAGGAGGAGGCCCATGGAGCAGCAGGGGTCTGCAGGGAGCAGCCAGCCAGCCCTGCTCCATCTATCCACTGAGCTATGAAACATAGCTGGTACCAGCCATGCTACAATGATGCAGCACTGAGAGAGGAAGCCTGACATTAACACTGCCATCAAACTGCAGGGAAATATTACTTTTCATTCCTGACTAGACAATACCTAGGCCCTAAAACTACACATAGACAGACTCTCCCCATCCAAATTTGCCCATAATATATTATTAGGAGCAAATATATTATCAGGTGCAAAACGGAGACCTTATAGCACCTTCCAGTACCTGAAGCTGGGGGGGACTTTTTACAAGAGCCTGTAGTGACAGGACAGGGGGTAACGGGTTTAAATTGAAAGAGGGGAGATTTAGATTAGATATCAGGAAAAAATTCTTCATGTAGAGGGTGGGGAGGCACTGGAACAGGTTGCCCAGAGAAGCTGTGGATGCCCCATCCCTGGAAGTGTTCAAGGCCAGGCTGGATGAGGCTTTGAGCAACCTGGTCTAGTGGAAGGTGTCCCTGCCCATGGCAGGGGGGTTGGAACTAGATGGTCTTTAAGGTCCCTTCCAACCTAAACCACTCTATGATTCTACTTCACTTACCCCATCATGTTACCCCCATATCTCCTCACCACACAGTCCCAGAACACCCCAAAACACACGCCCACACTGCTTCTATTCTTCAGCCTCCTGTCTTCCTCTCCCTCACACCCACCTTCTATCCCACTGCCTTTGCACACTGTTGCCTTCTGCCTCCCCCTCAGTACATCAGTTGTGACCCTCAAAATACCTCTCCTCAACCCGGGTTGGAGTGTGAGGGGACCTCTTCTTGTAAGGGACAAGATGCAAAGCAGCAGAATGACCTCTCTAAATACTGGGGTTACTTCCCTTACAGCAGGCACCCACCTCTGATCTCAGTGCTGTGGGCTGCTGAGGGTTAATGGTGACACAGACTCCTGGGCTACTGTATTACCTGACTGCAAGCACCAAAAGTGATTTATGCTATTATTTTCTTTGGGGGTTAATTAGGGGCTTGAGAAAGTAAAAGGCTGTCAGTTCTAGCTGGAATTGGTCTAGTGCAGCCAGGGGAGAGCAGTCGTTCCTCACAGAGCCCTGCTAATAAATCTTTGTCCTGAATATCAGTACCTCCATCTCCCACTCCTCAGTGTGGCAGACGGCTCTCCATCCTGACCTCCAGCAATCCTGTTACTCTTGGCATAACCTCTGGGGTACACTGCTCGGCTGAGCCCTGCCATTTCCACCTGGCAGCCCTCACACCCTCAACTTCTGTTATTTTCTCCTTTCCGAAGCTTGCCAACAATGCTCGTCAACAGACAGGGAAAATTCGCATGGCATTCTCCCAGGAGCAGGGAGAAGATATGTCCCCTTGGTGTCTCTTGCAACTGAGAACTACCAGGGACCTCCTAGCTCCTGTTTTCCTTCATCTAGCTGCCCAGGGCTCACTGAGGCCTGAGAAGCCAGCACAGGCTACGGCTGCCCATACCTCTTTGCCCAGATCCTCGCGGATGACTTGCTCAATCTCCTGCCGGGTGCTCTGCGGGGCCTGGCTGTGCAGCACTTTGAGGGTGCGGGTGTACTCCTCGGGCAGCAGGTAGTCAAGTGCTCCCAGGTGCTGTCCCACCTTGATGAAGGTGCCTCGGTTGGCGCAGCACAGCTCCCGCAAGCGCTCAGCAGAGCGCAGGTGCACCTGCGGAGAGACCAGAACGTCAGCCAAGCCCTTCTGCTGTCTGTCACATGAGCACACCCACATCCATACCTTTTATTTGTTCAGTATTTAAACAGACCAGGAATTCCCTTTCTTGATTGGGGCATCATCATCTAATGTGTCAGATAAGTATTAGGACTCTGACTTGATTTAGAGCGGGCTGAACCAGACCAGGACAAGATGCTCCAGAGTATAAGGGACTTCGACACTTATTTGGACAGGCACCATGACCATTGACAGCACATCAGTGTTTGGCTCTGCGCAGGGCTACAGCCCTGCACAGAATAAGATGCGTAGACCTAGGGCAGCTTTGATATGTCACTGTGATCTCCCACCACAATGCACAGTTTAGGAACCTATTGTCAAAAGATACAAGTCAGGACCACAACCATGGATGTTAGGCTTTTAGTATGAGTGCGATGAATTAAAGTGGGAAGAAAACCACAGGTACCATAGAATCATAGAATGGTTAGGGTTGGTCAGAAACTTCCAGGAACTTGGAAGAAAACTCTGCTAAAAATCAAAACTACAGATGTCTATTTGGCAGTGAGGACAGTATGTGGGTAGTCCTTCATCCTCCTCAGCTCACTCTGACACAGCACAAGGGGAAATCACATCCCTCCAGTCCAGCCAAGTCTTGGTCTTACTGCTTACCTTACCAACGAAGTCTGCAGGGACAGTGGGTTTAGAAACTAGGAGAAGACTTGCCAGCTTTGCTCACATTGGCCAAAATACAGCCACCAAATGACAAAACTCATCACCAACCACTTGCTTGGTCTGGATTTCAGATTCCAAGGTTCATTCCGCCTCTCAAGAGCAGACCAGCCACCACATCCTTCACTGACAATGATTTATTCTGCCTTTATTACTCTTACTAGAAAAGCCTCCTGCCAAGGACATAGCTATATTCAATATTCTTTAATAAACTTCAGAGAAGTTTACCCTGGTACGTTAATAAAATCTAAGTAAATCAATGACAAAAAATAACTCCGCACCCATTTCCTGTTAATGCCTGAAACTTTTCTGTATGGAGACTCTTAATTCCTCTGGCTTCTGTGTCAGAAGTCATTGAAGGAAAAGGACTTGGGGGTACTG
>NW_010266069.1:0-23242 GCF_000690775.1 Eurypyga helias
TCACGGCTCTCGCTGGGGCTGCCGGGAGCACGCGGGCTGCCCCGCTCCTTCTCTGCTCCTTCCCTGCTCCCGGGGGTCCGGGAACCCCCCTGCTCCCTCCAACCCAGCGCCCGTCTGCGGCAGGAGTCCCGAGTCCCGCGCTGACTAAAGATGTTAGCAGGTAATCCAAAGGAATGGGTCACAAAATACTCCAATTTCCTCCGTAGCTACCTGAAATAAAGGACCCCTTTATATAATGCTATTTTTAAAAGAAATAAGGCAGTTCTAGTGTGTTTGCATTTTCCAGCCTATGTCAAAGAGGGTGTCTCTGTGTGGTCAGCCCATGAATAGGGTACTTCACCCATATAAATAGATAATGATCATCCCAGCTTAGGCATAATTTTGTTTTGCTTTTGATAGCAATGTGACCAAAAAGTACGAGGTAGGTAGTGTATGCATGGAAGGTAATGATTTCCTGTGAGACAGTAATGTCTTTAACAGAAAAATATTTCAGGAGACAGCAGGATTGCTGCAGATAGTTGATAGCTTTTGCAGGGGTTACTGTTGTTAAAGCAAACACCTCAGAGTGTTCCTTGGAAAAGTAACTTCACGGTTGGAATTGTGCGTTGTGTACAAACTAATTATGGTGCAACAATGTTGAGCGCTTCCAGAACTCCCTGACTAATTTTTCCTTTAAGGGGGTGGAATTGCTTAACATCCATATGTTTAGGAAAACCTAAACATATTTGCAGGGAATGTAATTGTAGCAAAAAGCCAGCATGGCACAGCAAAGCTGAAGAGAAGCCTGCTGGTTCCTGGGTTTCAGGCCATTGCTCTGGAAGCAGGTGACAAACTCTGGTATCCCTAATTGCATTTGTTAGTTGTCTTAGATTGTTTTAACCCAAGAAGAGCAGGCAGGACAAGGCAAACGGGGAGCTGCTGCCTGGCCAGAGCTTTTTCACCAAACGTAGTTACGGAGCAAACTGAAAACCAGAGAACTAAAAGGTTTCATCATAGAATCATAGAGTTGTTTAAGTTGGAAAAGACCTTCAAGATTAAGCCAAATAACATCATTATGTGTGACAAGGGGGTAGAAGACTCCATACTGTTAATTACCCCTGAATTTTCCTAGGAATGTCTCCTATTTACTGATACATAGATTTTTGGGTTCAGCATGAAAGTCATGGTTTTTTGCTTGTCTGCTCAGAGGGCAAGTGAGCTGTAGGTTTAAGAGCTGCTTTCCTCAAAAGTTGCCGTTGCATGCCTGGGTGGGTTGCCACTTTTTGAGGGTAAGCAATCAGCCAATGAGGAGACTGCTGGAGATTACACAAGCTCCTGTCTTCTGTGCTGCTCTGGTTCATCCCCACCCCAATCCAGAGCTACAGCCGTTACCCTGAAATAAATCAACCCCATCAGCATTGCCTGCCTCAGAGCCAGCTCCCCAGAGTCCTTGGTTAACTGTAGTAGGGAAATAGGTGAGGAATAATAAGAAAAATGTTATGTGGTGATTGCTTTCCCCTCTTTTCCTCACAAGTCTTCTAAAAGTAGCTGCCGCCATGGTCTTTTGAGAAAGAGCAGTGAGTCTGGTTTTCCCAGGAGAGGCTCTGTGAGCATGGTGCCCAGTTGGCCAAGCAAAACTGTGCTTTTGATTTTCACTTCAAACTGTCTTTAGACGATGTAGCAGAAAACCAGCAGCATTAGTGATGTGTGAGATTTGGGAAGAGATGATGTTCTACCATCAGCCAGGGTAGTTTGCAACTTTGTGTTAAAGCAGTGAATCTTCTAGATAACATTTCTTAGAGACAGAAAGGTAGGGCTTAGCAGTTCTTGTGATAAGGATCATAGCCTAGATCATGAACCTTCTCCGATAATGTCTGTGCCTACAGGTGTTTGCTGACAGAGGTATTGATGGCAGATAGCTTAGTTTTGCCGAGCTCCCTGTTCTTGTTGTTTATCTGATGAAGCCCAAAAGGTGAATATGGATCTGTTCATATGTTTAGCAGTTCATTTTGCAGCGGATGACTATGCATTCATTTCTTCGCAGTGCAAACAACTACAGTCTGAACTTGTTTGTTTACAAATCAAAAAGTTTAGGTAGCAGACTTCCTTGGGGTGATACTGTAAAGCCAGGGAGTGAAAAATAATGTGGTTTCAAGTTATCTCCTTTCAATGGAAAATAAGAGAATACAATATATCAGATTGCATCCTGTGTCAGAGCTTGTAGCTGGTTTAGACATTAGAATCAACTTTGTTCTTGAGTACAAGATGAGAGTCTTATTTCCTTCCCTGCTTGTGAAGAAAAATGATGATCAATGTAAAATGGCAATTAAGAGCATGACATTTGCAGGGGAAGATGTTGTACAAACGGCTTTTGGTTTCTTGTTCGTGTCCTTTTTTATTATTTTGGTAATGAGCTGTTTCACAAAGACTTTAATCCTTTTTTTTATACTTACTATTTGACAAATAAAGCTGGTTTCTTCTAAAAACACAAGACTAAAATAAACCTGAATTCATAATAAAACCAGCTCGATAGTCTTCAGATGTTAAGCTTGCAACAGTTACTTTTTGGCCTCTAGAATTGTCCAAGTGGTGAGGTTTGCTGGACAGCCTGATCCGCGTTGTTGGTCTGACGGCTGTACTTTCTGCAGGCACACGCTGAAGACCTTCAGAGGAAAGAGGAGCTGTATTCCAGTACCTTGTTCTTAACTATTAAAAGGTACTTTAAAAGCAAACAAACAAAACCCCCAAACAAACAGGAAAGCCCCCAACCAAACAATCCTCAAACAAGCAAAACCTCCCAAAACATAAAAAGGGAAATCATAAGAAAACAGGGCTTCTGTTAACCTTCAGATACGCACATGGCCACAGTTCCTTGGCCTCCTGAAATGGGATTTTCCAAGTGGTTTGTTTTGCTTGACAGTTTCTTGCTATTGGCAGCAACATCTTCAAAAATTCCCATTTATCTGCTGCTGATGGTGTTTGAGGGAAGTGCCAGTGCTCAGTTTCTCAGACTTAAGCTGCAAACACTGTCAGCACTCCCCTAACAAACTGCATGCTCAGCTTCAAGCAGAGAGTCATTTTGCATATAGCAAAAGGCTGGGTGGATGATTGGGAATTATTTAAAACTTGATGCCAGTAGATTTTTCAAAGCTGTTCTTGGAAGTGGAACGGTTTTGATTAAACTTGTTGGGAAGACTTCTTGCTCCTTAACTGGAATTGGTGGTGAAAATCAGAGGAAGGGAGGTATCTCAGGCTAGCCGGTGGCTAAGTGGATGAAGTCAAATTCAGGTCATCCTCTTTTTGCTTTGTGGTAACTTGGTGTCATTTAGGAGTGTGACCAGCGCATCAAAAGCTGTGTTCAATTACTTAACTAAAAGTGGTGCAGTACTGGTAGGAAAGATTTACTGTCCTACTGGTTACAGTGCTTTCCTGAGCTGTAATACTTCAGCAGTAACTTGAACCTGCTTTAAGACAATTCTTGGGAGTGCAATGGACACTAATTTCTTAGCTATTTCTTGGGGTTTATAGTTCATTTTATGAATAGAATGAAAATGTTTTGATTTCATCCTTACGTGGTATGAAAAAAAATCTGTTTGAAGTTTAAACTTTCCAGTATTTTTTTTTCCAGTCAGCTTTTGTAATGAAATATTCTGATATTACTGTAAGTTCCGTAACATGCTACTGAGCACACACTGAGCATGTGAGATACTGAGAATATGGTGAGTAGTGCCCTGTTGCCTGAATCATTACCTTTGCGGTGGTAGTTCTCATTGTGTTACTCTGATTTAGTTGCTGGAATGCAAGATCTGGTGCTGAATTTCCATCTGTATTGGGATTTCCTCATATTATCGTCTTGAAAGCGGAGGGCAGGTGTGACTTACCCTCCTTCCAACATCCCACTTGCACTCCCCAAGAAGTTTAAGTGCCAGTGAGATTCATGTCCTAACTGTAACAAACAGCCTGCTGTCCTGTGCTGATGTGGCACTGACTTGTTTTATCCCTGATGCTGTAATGTGTTAAGCATCTTCATCTTGGCCTGACTTTAGAACTGAGTAGGACTCTGAGAAATTTGTGGTGACGTATATTGCCACTGCAAATCATTTTTGTATCCTCATATGGAAGAACGGGCCAAGGCCGTGCTCTGTGCTTGAAATGAGCAGAACATTTGGGAGAATAATATTGGACTGATTTGTTTTAAATATTTGTAAGTGTTGAGGTATTTTGCAGAATAATTTTTGAGTGTTGCAATAGTATTGTTGGTTTTATCACCATTATTATGAAATAGGAAAAATTGTCAAGTATCTCACAGAAAAGAAATCAAAATAAACTGAGGTTTTCTGAGGTTTCTCAGAACTTTGCTTCTAGAATAAAAGCTTAACAAAAGTAAGCGGACAAGGGAAAAATAGGCTGTAAGGAGAAGAAAACTCAGAAGGAGCAGGATTTTTCCAGGATTCAAAAAAAAATCAGGTCTGAAGCATGTCTCGAGGTAAAAGATGCTGTCTTTGAATGTATGGATCAATTTAAAATTAAGATGGAGTGTGCATCCCTTGCTGGAAAATTTATTCTACCTAATTGTCTAACAGTGGGAATGAGGGCAAATGATTTAGGCAAAACTTTTTTTTTCTTTAATAACCAAGAACATTTCATTTAGGAAAAGAAGGTATGGTGTATAGGCATGCCAGAGCACCCCTGCGCTTTCATTCTTGTGTAAAAGCAAAATCTGGAGGAGGATTAGCAACCGTATAGGACAACATGGGGGAAAATGAAGTCATGTTATCCCTTCTAAAATACATGGATTAAAAAAAAAATATATTTGACAAAAGTTTTGGGATTGTTCTCTCATTCCAAAACAAGTGCAATATTAACAGTCACTGTAAATAGTCTCTGAGCTCTGGAACGGTATCAGCAATGAGTAAGAAGAAAGATGAGTTCTGCTTTTCTGAGTTCAAATGGAGCCATTGTATAGGTATGAGCCAGCACCAGACAGACCTCAGGCACTTGTAAAGCTGCTGTGCCAGCCGTGGTAGAGGCAGCATTTGCTTGATCTTCACAAAAGTGACTTTGATAACTAGCCCTTTTAAAGTAAAACTTTACTGGAAGTAATTATTTCTGGTTTTGTGAGAAGAGAATTCTGGCTTAATGTGCATGCTGCTGTACCACTTGCTCAGAGTTTAATTTATGAGTGATAAAGATCACTTTGTCTTTCTGTTTCCTGAAATGCATGTTTTCCTACATGTCTTTGCTCCATTCCCTTGACTAGTTTGTTCTGCCTAATTACTCCGAGTGTCACAGCATGAGCAGGTGCTAAGCGCTGCAAAGAGCTGTGCTATCCATTTTCCCAAGCAGAAGCTGCCTCTAATGTCACTAAGGTTTCTGTAAGGCTTGTTTTGCAACTTGTTCTGTTTTGCAGCGCTACCATTTTCTCCATAATATGCTGTTTTTTCTTTGTCGGCCTTTCAGTTCATCTATAATAGAAGCTTACAAGAACCTCAACAAGTTTCCACTGTCCCTCAAGACATTTTGCTGAGTACTATTACACAGTTTGCAGATTCTTCTGCTTTACATTATAGATTGCTTTGTATGGTGCATCTTCCTGTGGAAGGCAGCTGGCTCTATGCACTTCATATAAACTTCCATGGTGTATCTTGCATCTTTGAGCAGTTTTCTAGTTCTGCTGCTGCCCATTCCTCAAGCAGCAGGGTGAGTACTACTGGAGAAAAAACAGTAGCAGGTTCTGAATAAGTCACTTGCTACTTGAAACATGTTTTCTCAGTGAAATAGGGATGGGTGGCTGACAGAGTGTCTGATCTAGTTGTTACTCCTCTTTTTCTCTAACTGTAGAAACAAACATAAGTGTCTGCAGCTTTCTTTTTTTGAGTAAGATTTGTGGTTGGTGAGAGTGGAACTAGTCTGAGTAAGAACTAGTTCTAAAAGAATCACCTCTCTATAGTTGTCTTAAATTCAAATCAAATCTTGGCATTTTTTTTTTTTAAATATATATTGGTTGTATGTATTTTTTTTGTATGCTTTTGGCACACTTGTCATGCTGGGGCAAAAGAAACCCCTACCCTTAGACAAAACAACATTCTTCTAAATTGAAGAGGATCTCTTCTTAGTAAGCAAGCCACTATTTAATTTTCTGCTGTTGACGTTTGAGTGACATGTAAAAGGAGATTGCACAACAAAACATGTCCATAATTTACAAATGAATCGACATCTTAAGAAATAAACCTCCTATATATCCAGCTAACATATTGCTATACACCAGCTTTTATCATTACTTTGTTGTTTCTGAGGAGGCACCCACGCTAGGAAGTTCACTATCCTTTTCTAGTTATGAGGAGCAACATAAGAGGAGGCTTTATGGTATGAGAACTTTTCCCTTTTCACTTGCTCTGTTTTGGATGGCATCAAGGACATTCTCATGTGAAATAAGAATTAAAAATATCTACTGGATGGATATTTCTTAGAATCTTGATACAGTTAAATCTAGGATAGATTATTCCTCTACGCTTACAACATATGTAATCTTGAGAAAGATGAATTTGTACATCCAAGAGAACTTGATCTTACATTTCCGGGCAGGAGAGGAAGATTGGCTATAGGACTTTGGGTATCCTGCTGTCTGTCTGAGCACGTAAATCTACTGCATAGGCACTGCAGTTATTCTTTATGCTTTCATTCTGCCTGCAGCTTTCTCTGGTTAACCCCAGGTCTCTGAATTCTAATTTTTACTACTAAAATCAACAGCGACTAAATTTCTGCTAATTTATGTTCATCCATGACACACTAATGAAGTTGGCAGCTCTTTCACAGCTGAGCTCTAGTAATTTTCACAATGTAAATGTTGCTTGTGTGTCTGATTCAGCAGATGGACTTGGAGAGTGCTTTGTCCTGCTGAGAAAAATCTTCAGGTGAAATTGTTCCCTGTTCTGCCTGGTAGCTCTGTAGTAAACTCTCCTACTGGTTGGCTCAAAGACATGGATACAGTCTTCTCTAGCAGCTCGTCTGGGGTGAGTTGCTCTCTTACTCCAAATGTTTCACTTGATATGGAATAGGATACAAATATGGGAACAGTTTCCTGTCCTTGCTCCAAGAAATATTTAGCTAGTGACACAAAACAGAGCAAGTTCATGAGGAGAACCTGAGAAACTGCCAGCTGGTAATTAGTGACTGCTGTGGGAGCTTTGACTCAAGGGTTCTCATCCTTGCTCCAAATCCAACAAAGCTGGGTTTTGTTCTGAGTCTCCTTCACTTTAAATGGCATTTTGTGTTAACTCTGAGTTGAAGAGGACAGCACTACCTCTTGTCTTCTGGATTTTGTGTAAGATGGGATTCACCCGCATTGATTCTAGAAGACCATTCTGGAGATAAGGATCACCCTTCAGTCGAGAATTTTGACACTGGATTTTCTTCAGGCTCCACCTCTCTCCTAGTCATTTTTAGTACCTTAGTGATCTGTTGTTCGATATACTGGCTTCTTCCTGATAAACCTTATGAGATACCTCCTTTGTTACTGTCATAATTAATGAAGTGTCTGCACGTCTCAGTAATCATAAATGGCTGGGCATAGGATCAAGAACCTGTCCTTATTTTCCTTGTTCTTTGAAGAATTTTATTCTAAATGTGAAAGTTATCACCTTAGCTGCAGCTAGAGAGGTAATAGATTAGGGGTAAATGAAATGCTGACATACATGGAATTGAAAAAGTATAAATGAGATGGAAGTGGATTTTAAAGTGATATTTTTTAGGTTGTTTAGAAGTTTGTCTGCTTTTCTTGCTCTGAAATCAAGGTATAAATCACATGGGCTCTTGTGATCTCAAAGCAGCATCTCCCAATCTTGAAAGCATTTTGGTCTGTGGACACCCCTGTAAGGTAGGATTGATGCTGGGGTTTTCCAGATGAGGAAGAGTGGCATGAAAGGACTAAGCATCACCTGAAATCACACAGGATTCTTTTGAGGGGGTGAGGGGTGTGGAATGTTGAACGCACACCTTTAACTAGTATCTTCACCTCTAATACCTTGATTTCTGGAGTCTCTATGTGTAGGAGAAGAGTGGTAAATGAAACATAATAAAAACTGAATCCTATGCTGTTGTCTTTCTCAGCTGAAGTTTTCCACCACCCCTATAGTCATCTTCAAGTATTTCAAGTTGTTGTTAGGTTGGGGTTTTTTGCACTGTAATATTGTTGTTAGCAATTGGGATATCACTGAACTGATGACAAACACAAAGTGCTCAGCAGAACGATGTAGCTAAAGCTGACATGAAAATTCTATCTATCCCTACTCTTGACAAAGAAAGGTGGGAAAGATCCTGCCCAGGTCTTCAAATGTGCTACGTTACAATAACATGAGGTATCCTTATCTGACCTTCAGGGAATACCGTGATCATGTGCATCCGGGCAGTATCTCTGGATCAGAGCTAGTGTATGCGCCTAGGTGGGATTACTCAGAAAGCCTGTCTGTGATTTAGGGAGGCACAAGAGATTGCGTTATTCTGAAAACCATGTGCCACAAACTTATTACCGGATGCAGAGTCACATGAAAACAATTGTTTAAATGCTAAATGAAACCTCGTAACAAGGCCCAAAGCTCCCCATTTATGGTCTGACTGGAGGCCCAGCTGCATTTGTGAGTGATTTCACTGACTTCATGGCCCAGAAAGTCAAGTTCCAGCTGTGTTTCTGGGGGAAAGGTGTCCCATGTTGCCCCAGGAGCACCATGAGGAGGTGGCAGAGGAGATGGAAGCCGCCCCAGCCTGGAGCACCAGGGATGTGCAGAGGAAGTGACTACATGCTGCTTTTGAGGGGATAATTTCACAGGAGGACTTGGCGAAGGCCCCACGAATATGATTTGGCCTAGGGCCATGCAGAAGCTAGGAATGACCTTAAATAGTAGTCTAACTTGTGTTAGCATGTGCTGCCTGAACGGCAGCTAGGGACGTCCCTGACTGCTGACTCACCGGCTGCTGGGGTGAGAGCTGGCAACGCCGCGGCTCGCTCAGTGTGCAAGACAAACGCTGCGTTATTCACCACCGTCCAGGATGGGATGTTGTAAGGTGTCCGTAGACTCTTGCAGGAATCGACACATCCTAATTTCCTGTGTGTCAGAGCAGGGAGTCGGTGTTTCTTTGGAATAGAGGCCTCTGGCTACAAACTTTGGCAAAAATCGACTTCAGCTGAAATCTAAATTGGCCTCTGGATGTGCTGCTCGGGTGTCTTGTCTGCAGTGTGGATGTTGTCCTGCCATTTTAACAAGGAATCTTCATGGGCATTTCCATTCATACAGAACTGTTGTGCTTCAGGGGCAAAGACTCATTCATTAAAAAGAAAAAAGCCTCCTATTTTGAATAAAGTTTATAAAAGTGTGTACTGGGTGTAAGTGGCAAGGTTTGGGTAGTGGGAGGCTGCAGAGATCTCGCTGAGGAGTGGCCAGGGCTGCCCCGTGCCAGACACAGGTCCACTGCTGGGCACAGCTGGGCCTGCAAGCTGTGCTGGTGCTGCCTCTGTGAAAAACATGTTTAAAAAAGGGGCAAAATGCCACACAGGCAGTGAGGGTGAGTAAAAGAAAGTGTGAGGAAGCAGCCCTGGGAACAGCCAGGTGAGTGAAGGAGGCGAAGGGGCAGGTATTTCCTTGCAGCCTGGGGAGAGGACCACACCAGAGCAGAGACCCAGCCCGCAGCCCCTGAAGGACCCCATGCTGGAGTGGGGGGATATTTCCTGACAGGAACTGTGGCCCATGGAGGACCCACGCTGGAACAGGAGAAAAGACTGAGGAGGGAAGTGTCAGAGAGGAGTTGTTACAGACTGACCATAATCCTCCAATCCCTTCCTCCCTGCACAGCTCAGACCTGGGGGAAAAGCAGAGGAGTCAGGAGTGAAACTGAGCCTGTGAAGAAGGGAGTGGGGTGGGAAAAAGGTGTTTTAATTAATTTCTTACTTTCATAACCCATTTTAATTGGCAATGCATTAAATTACTTAAAAAGTCTCTTTTGCCTATGGCTGTAGTTGATAAGTGACCTCCCTGTCTTTATCTTGGCCCACAGTTTTTCCATCTTGATTTCTTCTCTTGCCCTGTTGAGGAGGGGGGGTAGTTTCTTAGTCTTCTAACATTTAACCAAAATCTCTTCAGGAAGAACCAATGCCTCGGCATCTCCATCAGGACAGCCACCACTGCCCATGGCCTTGGCAGCTGCTGCACCTCCCTGGGAGCCTGGGAGGTCTGTGAGAAGTGCAGGAGGTACCGTGCAGCTGGAAGCTCGGTAAGCACAATTTACAAACGCTTACTAATTCTAGATGGGAATATAATGTTACCTTGGGCTAATCATTTTGAAATAAATCATCTGAATCAGACACCTGCCTAGGTGATCACCATAGCAATTTCAAAACAAACAATAGAAACCTTAAAATTATCAAGAGAACCTAAGGAAAATGAAGACCTGTGTTCCAGTTTTGAAGAGGATTTAAGATTATGCCTGTGTGGTCTTTTTGCAGGCAAACATGAACTTGTTTACTACATGCACTGAACTGACCAAAAGACACATGACTAGGACTCTGTGCCTGAACTAGTACGTGCCCCATCTCTGCAGACATCACTGACTGGGGCAGAAGTATGTACGTGCAAAACTCAGCCACAGTAAGTTCAAAGGCGTTGTGGCTGTCTGGACCTGAACATAGGTGGAACAAACTCCTGCCTGTCTGCTGGATACCATGTGAGCATGTCCAAGTTGAATCAAGACCTGAATGTTATGCCCTGTCAGTGGAAAATCAGTCCCTGAGCCACCCTGGTATCCACACTGTTCAGTGGACGTTCATCCCTCAAGCTGGTCAGGGAATATCTTCCTGTGTGTGCACATATGTTTCCCTCAAAGTCATGCATGCAGCTGACTGAGCTGCTTAAAATCATCATTGGGATTAAAGAGAAAAACAATAAACATGATTAAATGGATATTAAAAAGAGTCTGAAGGAAGGAAAAGAGCACAGGCACCTATATATCTGGGGTATCTGAGTCAACAAAGCCAGAAAAGCAGCTGTTGGGATTGTTAGCAGAGAACTCTCAAGTGATGATGTTTTTACATGAAAATGTGCAGTTAGCATCCTGCTGTGATAGTATCGGCAGCTGCTTCTAGCTTCAGCCATTCTCTGGAGTTCAGGCTCCGCATGGAAACCAGCTGAACTCTGTCCACATCGAGAGGGGAATACTAGGCGCTTGGACTGGCTTCCCTGCTCTAATCTGGAAGAATCAACGCGTTCACTGTTCAGGAATGCTCCTAAGAAACCACAACAAGGGAATGTGAGCAACTACAGACATGGAAAGTCTGTACACCATGGATCCAACTTCCCTACAGAGAAGGGGAAAAAGGAGAGGGAGGTGGGGATGACCCAAAGAAGGAAAAGCTCTGGGATTTTTGACTCATGTCCCTTAAGGGCTCTTAAAGCAGCACATCATGTTGCTTCATATGGAGAACATGGGATTTCCTGGTGGCACCTGTAATAGGCTGGATTGGATCTTTCCCCTCTAGCCCTCCTCATGGGCATTGGTGAGTGCTGAGTGTGATGCACATGTGCAGCACTAACATAGCTGCTCCTCATGGGACAAGGGCATTGAACAAAGGGGTGGCTCCCAGGTGACTGGTCATTTTCTAAGACACATGACAAAAAGGATTGTATGCCACAGGCCTGTGATTTTGCAAAGAATCAGACCTCCCCTGTATGATTTAAATAAAAATAATAAAATTAAAAAAAACAAACTCTCAAAAAGAAACCCAACTAAACAAACCCAAAAAACCACACCAGAGAGAAAAGAGGAAAAATGACCATTAGAACTGTTGGATGCCAGTATGACCTGCTTTTAATGGTTTCTCTCCATCTGTCTTACAAAGCAGTTGGGTGTTATTTTGAATGTGAGAAGATACAAGCTATAAAAGGCAATTAATAGAAGAATTTTTCTGGTTTTACAGATCCTACAAATGTGCTAGCTCTGCACGTTGTTCATGATTTTCCACTTCAAGTTTTTTTTTTTCCAAAGTAGTCAGTGACTTTGGATACCCAAAACTGGGATGGTTGGTATATATGTACAGGTATAAACAGCTAAAAAGCATGATGTGGGTGTGTTTAAAAACAAAAGAAAAAAGACCCATATGTTTATATGGGAATACTCTAAATTCTCCAGTATGTTAACTGATAGAGGACAGACCAATCAACAAAAGGAGCACCATAAAAGATTTTGGAATATATTTTTAATATTAGCCTCACTTAGTCTTTGATTATTTTTTTTTCCAGTCAGATGTTCCTAATGGAAAATTACAACGTAGCTTCAAAAACTCAGAGTTAATGAATGTGAACAGTAATTCTAATGTGACAAACACATGTTTATGAAGCATCGTGATCTTATTAATAGTTGTAAAAATTGTTGTGGAAATGCTTTTCACTCTTTTCAGCACAGTGGTGTATGTACTTACAAAGGGCAGGATCTTTCACCTGGGTTAGGCAGAAAGAGCCACACTTGGGACCAAATACCAAGTTATTTATAGGTATAGAATAAATATATATTTATTTGGGTTTGGGTAATAAAATAGCAAAATCTCATTTCATGGACTGTTTTGTTTACATCATAGCTTTTGACAAGGGCTGTCCCAGCTTTGACAATTTTCTTTTCATACCCTTCTTTCTTCAGCATACTGAACAACCCTGTATGCTTCCCAGAGGAACGCTCTATCTGCAAAACTTCTTTGAGACTGATAACCCTGCTGACTTCCTGTCTACAACAGAAAACATGCAGGATGTTGTTGATCCCACTAAAGAAGTCATGGTGTCTAGCTTAGCAATTTCACATGGTTGTATATCTAGACGCCAGTGCCCTAAAAGCCTGATTCGTCTAAAGAAATGCATACTGCACATACTTGATTGTCTGACTCATAACACTGGTGCCAGGACTTCAGCTTCTATTTATTCACCAAGGGAAACCTAAAGTACAAATACATTGGATGAAAGCCTGGCTCCAGTGAAGTCAAGGACAAAATTCTCATTGATTTCTGTAGGCTGAGAACTTCATTTCTGTGCTTTTGGTTGTACTTTACTGTTGCTGGCTTAGGGCTAAAGAGACATTTGAAAAGGCTCTGTTACCCATACTGATGATGAATTCCAGTGGCACTTCCAAACACAGCCCATGTGTACAAGAAGCATCTGTTTCTATCCTGAAGAGCTTGTAGCTTATGAAATAAGCCAGATTCAAAGGAGTGTGCAGGAAAGATTTTTTTTTTTTTTCACCGCAACACATACTCAGACCTTGAGTCTGTTTGAAGCTCCCTTATACCAGGCCATGGTGGGCGGCACGGGAAGATAAATGGGGCTGACCCAGGTGTTGATCAGTTATTAGCAGGATGCTGAGTTTTGGTAACGAGCAGTCTTTATGTGATGAAGCTTGTGCCCACTTGTCCCACAAGCAGAGGCCATGTCCAAAGAGCCCAGATTTGATGGTCCTTTCAGTGCAAACCTGCCCCTTGGTGCTGTAAGCTGCCCAGCACACAGTGCAGCAGCACTGCTGTTACTCTAATTTGTGCTGCAGTACCCAGTTTGCTACTTCTCTGCAGGAGTGAAAAGAATTATTTTGGATTACACTGCAGTTAGAGAGCTGGACTTGGCTGTAGCCCTCTTATTAACACAGTGCAAGGGCTTACTGTATCTTCATGTGCTTTGTCAAGTACAAATTCTGATAAAGAATCAGGTTGGGAAAAAAAAAAACCAAACCAAAAAAAACCCCCAAAACAACAACAAAAAATTCAAACCCAAACCAAACCATTCACTTAGGAACATAAAATTTCAAGAAGAAAATGCAAATATCTTGAAGTGCTTAACATCTGAGTTGAGAAAAGTCCATTGGTTAAAGAAAATATTACTGACAGCTCCCCAGTGCCCAATTAATCATTTGCTTTTAACAACAGGGACTCACAGGCAGACACAAAAGTGGAACAGGAAAGTAGGAGAAATGAAATGCTCCTTTGTCTTGTGGCTGAACTTGTCGCCCTGGTCGAGACACAAACAGTTCATCTGGGCAGAGAAACCCACTGGCCCACTTGGCATCCCAAAGCTCCTGGCATGTGTTAAACAGGTCGGTAGGTGGTCTGGCACAGACCTCTTGGACGTGCTTTCTCACAAGGTTCCTTGTTTTGCAGGGGGCAAAAACATTTCAACAGAAATATCTTTTCCGTAGGGTTTATAAACAGTTTCATGGTACTTGGAGGACTCTATTAAATATGTAGCTAAACTTTAAAAATGTAAATGAATTCTATAAGGCTGTATAGTTATTTCAACAATACCCCATATAGTTTCTATGGAAATCTATTTGTTTTCTCTCAGTGATCAATACAATCATTTCAGTAGAGAAATTGTAGATAAACAGAATTTATGCATTCAGAAATCATTAAAACTATCAGGTGAAATAATCTGGCTGATACTTTTAGCTAGTCTAATTAAGAATCACAATGCTTTCCTCTTCTTGTATCTGTCAGTGTGTTTGGGCTCTGAAGGCTGTGACGTTTCACATGCTTGCCTCAAATCTACTAGGAATTTGATTATTCTGGTAGTTAGTGTGTTTTATTGCTTTATTGTTTTTATTATTAAATTATTATTTCAGGAGTATATTAATCTTTATATACAAAGGTATGCCTGATTTACACCAAACGCTTAGAAGAACTTTCAGGTTTTAAGTGTGGAGTCACATGGACAAAGGAGGAAGGATGTGGAAAATTCAGGACATAGTGGCCCAATTTGACACCCCTATTTTCTGTCAGCTTAGTGTTATCTCTTAGTGCTTCTTTCTTCAGAGGTTGTTGGTATTAACAACTGTTGCCTGAAACGTAACAATTTTCCTTTACAACCTTTCACTTATGCTCAGTGGTGGGTATGCCAGGCCATGACTTCTGAGGTTGAGGCTGTGAGATGTTACTGAAGTTGATAGTTACAGCAATGTTACTGTTTATCAGCTGGATCAGCAAAAAAATGAGCCAAGGTGGAAGATTGTCTTCCATTGGTGTATAATGTGGTGTGCTTTTGCTTATTTTCTTTCGGGAAGCTTAAGCTGGTGCATTTTGCGTGCAATACAGAGGGATTATGTGTGCCTATAAGCTCATGAGTTGGTAACTCCTTAAGCAGGTGCAATACTATTTTGTTTGATAGAATTGTCCAAATCTGTTATTTTAAATATTTGACTTTACTTCAATACCTATTTATTATAAAGTGCATAAGTTATGTACATCTTGAACTAAGTGGCTATTTGATTCTTCCCTATGAATTGGCTTTTGATGAATAGTTCCTCATCAGTGTAAAAGTGGCAAAATGGCCCATGGTTAAGAAGACCCCTTCCCAGTACGTCAGCCAAATGAACCATTCTGTGAAATGAAGAAACAAGACTTCTGCTATCAAGGGAGCTTTATTGGAAAAAACCTGTCACTAACAGCAAAGTAAGGGTCTTAAAGGGTCTTTCGAAGCTGTTTGAGATGTCCAAATTCTGTCAACATCCCACTTCAAAATATCTAGGTCTTAGTTTTCCTGTGTCTTGTGTCTGACAAGTTGTCTTTTTTCAGGAGAAACATTCTGAGTCTACACTCTCAGAAGCCAACAGGCAAGTGGGTGGTGCAGGAAATTGATTCCTAATATATATATGATCAGCTTTTCATTCAGAGTCTGTTCTGTCTTCCAAATCAAGAAAATGAAAAATTTTTATTTCATAGTTTTTTTTTTTTTAATAGAAGGGGTGCAGAGTATCAGCTTTGTGTCCCACTATCAATCATAGTTGTCTCCATGAAACCTGAAGGCCCAGACGTTGCCACAGCTATCTTTAAATCATTGAAGATTTCATGAGTTCCACCAGTAGACATGAAGTCAAGTCAGCAGTATATTTTTGGGAGATGTTCCCACTTCCTTTCCAGCCAGATGTACCCACCTTGGTCTGGTTTGGCCTTCTGAATTATAAAATGTTTGCATCTGCTTCCCATTACGGCTTCCTTCTTCATCATGAATTCCGTAATGTCAGCGACATTTCTGACTGGTTTCTGTACAAGTAGATACCACACTTTATTCCTTAAGAATGTTCCTAGGGAGAAAAAAAAGTCACTCTTTTCCAAACAATTGTCAAGAGCTCCTAAGCCTTCTGGAGCATCGCATAAAAGCAACTTAATCCTGCTCTCAGCAAATGTCATGTTGCCTTGATCTCTCTTAACAGGAATTTGTTGAGTTGTTGCTACAACATTTGCAACAATCATGCCCCGTGTCATTGCCGCGTGCCACAAATCACACGCAGAGACCTGTCACGAGTAACAATAACATATCAAGGATGAAGTGGTTTAAGTCCTGTGTGAAAGATACTGTGCCATAATTCCGGATTGTTCATTGGTTTTTTCTCTGTGTATTTCTACTGGATCCTTTGCGACTGAATTAGGTCATAGATCTGTAGGGGAGGTGGAATTTGCTGTGTAGAGGGAAAAAAAATACTCAAAGTTCAATGTAGCTGGGGCTCGATGCCTTCATGAGGATTTACTGAAAGTAGTTTTGCAGTGTGACCTAGTCTACAGCTGCAGAGCCAACACAGGGAAAAGGGAATTAGTTACTGCCTTGTTGTTGGGGCACAGCAGAGAACAAAATAGCTCCAGACTTGTCTGTCAGGGGATAACTACTGCCATTAAAGTTCATTCTTTTACTTTTTTTTGCAGTGAATCCTCCTTTGGCCATTCCTCTGAGTGCCTTCATGCAGTTTCAGCTCCTCTGCTTCCAAACTGGATACAGGTAAGCCTTACAATGGCTCTGCAGGCAGGAGTAGACAATCGCATACTTGTACATCATGAGCTCTGAACAGGCAGATGTGCACCAGCTCTGGTTAAGGAACTCTGTACCCCTGTTAAAATGGCACTGAAATTCCAGATGGTGCCGAGAAGGATGTGTCAGCTTGGGTTTAGTGCTGGGCTCTCACAGCAGCAGATTTGCTGGCTTGTGACCTGCCAGCATCGGTTGCAGGTGGAGGAGACACGCGGTTTGCTTGCATGTGCCCTTGTATGTAAACAGTGAGTACAGTACAGGCTTTTCTATGGGAGAGTGAAAGCTAATTAAGTAGTTCACAGTAGTTTTTGTGAACTACTTCTTTCTCATGGCCACAGGCACTATCTCTTCCTTTGCTCAAAATGGTTAGTAGCAGCCACTCTCTGCAGCAAACCGCTAAAAGAGGAGTAATTGAGAATCCCCTTCTCTCCCTGGCACATGGGTACCAATGTGATGATAAACATGATCCTTCTTGGAGTTTGATAGAGGGGTGTAGACCTATCTGAACAGCTCTGTTTATTGGGAGGTTTATCTGAAGGTTCAGGTACTGTTCGAGAGATTAAAGATATTTCTGCTATAGTTGTATCATACTGCCAAGCTATTTACCTTCCCATGGAAGTTCTAGGCAGTGCCTTGTTTCATACAATACTCAAAATCCCTTTATTAGGCAAAGACTAAAATAGTATGGCTTGATTTAACTCGGAAAGAGATCAGCTGTGCTGAAAATAAGCAAAAGTTAAAGCATTCCAAGCTGCCTCGTCTTTTTTATTGACTCTAATTTTAACATGCTTTCCTAAGGAAGTGGCATTTATACAACCTACATGTTAGTGAATTTAACCATCCAGCCTGCCTGGCATGTCCCCCTGCACTCCACGTGTGCCTTTAACTTGAACATATTGTCAGATTCTGATAAGATGTTTGAGGGGTGAAAGTCTTGATATTACTAAATCTGTACGTGTTCATGAACCCAGGGACTTGGCAAACCAGAACAGTCAAATGTGTTTGCCCACTGACAGAAAGGCAGGAAGAATTCAGCCGTGATCAGCTTGCTCAGAGTCACATATGTACTGACTGGTCAGTTCAGGCTTAGTGGGTCTTAAATAGGAACAGAACATGATGTCTTATGCTTGGTAGAAGTATTGTGGCAGGGAAGGGCAGGGAGGGAATTTTAGGAGCAAAGGACACACATCGTTAGGAATTCAGTCTGTTCCACTGCTTCTGGAACAACTTGTTTTGTAAGTAGTGCAGCTGCGAACTGTGGGTATGTATTTGGAAGGGTAAGGTATAAGACAGCATAAAGACTGAAGTCGTGGTTCTCATTTGAAATAAAGCCTGTTCATGCCAAACTGGGGCCATAAGGAGCCTTTAAGTCATTAATTTCACTTGCTCTCCCTTCCGGGCATGCAACTCAAGTGGACATTAATATAATTGAGAACCTTCCCTTCAGTTTGTACGGTGATGTTTTATTCTCTTTCTGCGCAAGGAAAAAGATTTGTTTGTATAACTTCAGCATTTTTATATGCAAAAATAGAGTGAGAAGAACCAAATGTTTATTTTTATAGAATGTTAGGGAATTCACAGGCATTGGGTGATGGTGAGAGAAGTCTTCTATGATTCACTGAAGATCACTTTCACCTTAAGATTACATGAAAACCTTTACTGATGCTTTTTTGACACATATTTGTATTTTGTCACCAACAATTTCAAATGGTTTGCAATAGCTGTTACGTTTACATCTCTACACCTGCAACTCTACACCTCTACAACTTCATGACATTGGCCCCAATTCAGCAAAACTCTTAAGAACGCACTGAACTTTGAAATTTATTTGATGTCCATGAATTTCAAGATTTTGTATTGCAGTGTTTTTTTAGTAAAAATAAATATGGGCACATACTTGAAGTTCAGGATGTCACATGGCAGAGTTTGGGGTATCATACTGGCATTTCCACCTGTAACTTGTCTGCTTTACAACTCTCCTTGCATCACCTTTTTGAGGAGAGCTTCTTTCTTGTCCCTGTGTGTTAGAAGCTACTGAGGGTCTTCATTGATGTATGAGGAGGAGGCTTTTTTTTTTTCTTAGTAGATGCTATAAGTATTTCTTTTGACTGTGGGTATACTGGTTTTGTGTGGGGTTTTTTTGTGTGTGTGTGGGTTTTTTTTTAACTTAGGAGTACATTTTCTGCTGCCAGTTTGTCTTTTCAGTCAGGATTTAAATTTGAGTCTTAATCTAACAAGTACTTGGTAAAGATATGGATACATCTCGAAACAAAATGTTGGTCTGAAGGGCCAGAAATCCTCACAGAAGTTGTTTTTTTCTATTTCCACACATAGGCTGTAGTTGGAGTCTCAGGTCTCTGTGATAACTTATCTGATATAAAATATTTTTACTCTGTCTTTCATTTCAACAGTATCTTTGAAGTTCCAACTCATTCCTACTCTAAATGTGGCTTTGCCAATGGTCTCCATGCAGAAATCTTTTTCAGCCAGAGAAGGAAATCCTCTGGAATTAATTTTACAAACTAACTTCACCTTCTTTCTCATTTCCAATGGTAAAATGAGACTGTATAGCTTGGGGCAGGGGGGAAGAGACAGACACCTGAAACACCCTTTATTGGCTCTGACCCTAAAACCTTGGCCAGAGGTAATGAAGTGAAATAACAGGATAAACAGCTTAACTCAGTCCTCAAGTGAATTTACTGCAGATACATTCTCCCAGAGTGAGAACCTTACCAAATACATAAGCCTTCCCCCTACAGCTCTTTTATTTAAGAAAGGATTTTTCACATGTGAATTCTGTGCAATTGTCAATGGTGATTCCATGACACCAGCTGTGTGGCAATACACATCCTATGGAGGGGATAACTGACCCTGGATATAAAAGAAAGTTCTGGAGTTAGGTAGGCAAGTGGGCTTTGTATATGCACAGTTACAGATCATTAGTTGTCTCTCACAGAGTTTATTTTGGTGGTCTAACTTCTTCAGTGAAAGATACACGGAATGTGCAAGAAGAGCCTTCATCTCTGTGTCCTGATGAAAGCATTCTTCAGGCCTGGAAGAGTAAGTGGGAAAGGAAACACACATTTATTTTACTGTGTTGTTGGGATGAAGTAGGAGGAAATTCAGTTCTTCTAACAGGGCTTTGTCTGAGTGATTGCTCTGTCCATCCTGCCCATTGAGGACTTTGGGATTTGCAGAGAGACTGAGCCTTCTGTGAGAGGGGTTTGGACTTCTGCAGAGAATGAATGATATTACTTATTTCTAGATATACCTGCTAGATGCAGCAGCCCACCATCACTGTGGGAAAAAAATTGAACTTGTTTCTCTAGAAGATTAAAGGAAAGCAGTTTCTCCTTTCCCTTATAAAGTAACTGTTAAGACTTTAAAGAGAGCTTTGTGGAGAAGGAATTCCCCATCTGGAGGAAAGATGCGTTGTGTGGTTTCAGGTCTGATTTTTGCTGATGATTTTTTTGCTAGCTGATTTTTGCAGCTGAATCACTGAGCCAACTGTTTTGAACCAGAGCTGGGTGAGAGGAAAGCTGATCAAGAATGGTGCATTATTCTGGTTTTGCGCTGGGGTAGAGTTAACTTTCTTCACAGTAGTTGGTGTGGGGCTGTGTTTTAGATTTGTGCTGGAAACAGTGCTATAACACAGTGCTGAGCAGTGCTTACACAGAGTCAAGGCCTTTTCTGCTCCTCACCTCACCCCACCAGCGAGGAGGCTGGCTGGCAGAAGGGGTTGGGAGGAGACATAGCCAGGACAGTTGACCCCACCTGACCAAAAGGATATTCCAGACCACATGGCATTGTGCATGCCATATAAAGCTGGGTGAAGAAGGAAGGAAGGGGGGAGTTGTTCAGAGTGGTGGCGTTTGTCGTCCCAAGTAACCATGACACATGTTGGAGCCTTGCCTGCCTGCTGATGGTTAAACACCTGCCTGCCCATGGGAAGTGAGGAATTAATTCCTTGTTTTGCTTCACTTGAGTGTGCGGCTTTTGCTTTACCTGTTAACCTGTTCTAATCTCAACCCAGGAGTTTTCTCACTTTCCCTCTTCTGATTCTTTCCCCCATCCCACTGGCTGGGAGTGAGGGACTGGCTGTGTGGGGCTCACTTGCCGGCTGGGGTTACATTGCAGCATTCATAATGTTCCTGCAAAATTTTCTCAAGGGCTTCCAATTAGACATTATTGTGACATCACAGAAAAGGGCAGCCTGGAGGTCATATATGTTATGGGAAACTCCAAGCATGTCTTTTAAAACAGCAAAGACAAATCAAAATGATGAACTAATGAGAGAAGGCCAGCTTGTTACTCAGCATGATTTCACTGACATCAGCTGTGCTGTATCAGAGTAGAGATCTGTTCCCGAATACAGGTGCAGCATACTTGGACTATAGCATAACATATCCTTTTACAGGATAAATCCAAGCAGAAATTTTTCTTGTAGACCTTCCTCATATAAACAGCTTATAAACATATGACTTGTCAATCTGATTGTTCACATAAGTAAAGATTAAGATCTGCCCCACAGTTTCATGTCTCTCTGTGTAATTCACAGTAGGGCTATGAGGCATGAAAAGAGTAAGTCTGCTGTTATGTTTGGAGAGTCTGTGGCTGAGACAGCAGCAGATGTTTCTCTGTGGATACCCACACACTTTGGGAGCATAGCGTGTCCACTTCATTTGTCTCTGGTCTGTGTACAGTATTAAACTGTGACATTAAAGAAGTGATTCCTTCATTCTCCATGAGGCCAGAATATGCATCAAGTCAGCAGTGCTGGATTAGCAGCATCTGACGTGCAGGGTGTGTGATGATTCAATAAAAACAGGACAGGACACTTTAAAGCAAACAAAAGGTTGAAACAATCTGGCTCCAGGCCACTAAAAGGAGAAGGACTTGGGTTCATGGTGTAGAAACAGCCAACACATGCTCTAACCCCAGGCTGCATGACGTTTCACAGCAGCTATGTAAAACAAGCACTCTTTCACACTTTAGTCCCCCCTCCCAAGCTAGGGAGTGTTGCACTGGGCTAAGTGTTACCTGACTTTGATGTTCTCCACACAGACCCCATATTTGTTCATGTTTACACATTTTGACAGGGAAGGAACAGCTCTGCTTAATATCCCCTGGGTTCCCTTGCAGCTGTTTTAAACACTGCAGTGCAAATAACACACTCAGCAGGTCCTACGACAGCTCGGTTCCCACCAGGCAGAGCTTGTGTCTGGCGGGGCAGTGGGCGAGAGCGCAGATTGCTGATGTAGGCTTCAGACCTACAGCCTCTCCTGCATGCAGATATTTGGAAAGCTCTCATTCCCTCCAAATAGGGATAGGAAAGTGACAGAGAAGCTGTGATAGGCCAATCTGTTGCTCCCTCCTCCTCCTTGCCTTGTTAATCCATCTCAGAATGCTTCATAAATACTTTTCACAGTAGCTGGGCATTGAGGAGCTTCTCCAACATACCAGTTGTAGGGATGTACTGGAATTGCATATTCAATCAGTAGTGTCCTGCCTTTAATACCTTATGTGAATATATCACTAAATCCCATGTTTCTGGATTATTTGGTTTTATGTAGTTGATGTTTTCTTTTAAGGCTGAACTTAATTCTGATTTGAGCCTTTCTATATAATAAATGGGATGGGCCCAATGTACTGAACACCCTTGGTCAAATTTTGTCCTCAGTTGCATTGGTTTGTCTTACTACAGGTCCTAGTTTAATCTGTTGTGCTATCTGCAGAAAACATGGAAAGTTCCTGCCCTGAAAAGTTGGAAGAAACAAAGGACTTATAGTTATCACTGAATTTCTGACGAGGAAACTCAGGCACAGAGAATATAAAATGATTTGTCTATGTCTTGGGATTAATCAAGGCATTTATTGCAACACTGTCTTTCCTTTTCCTCCTGACACTTCATCATATTTAATGTCTCTTTTTTAATGATTTTTCCTTTTGAATTAAGAAGGATAAGCCACAAAGAAACTAAAAGTAAACCTGAAATGTATGAATTGGTCTACTGAAGATATAGCATGCCTTTGTATGAAGGACCTTTCATCTAAATTTTAGGAAGGAAGCTCTATTATCACTGCAGGGGATAACAAAGAATTACTGTTATCTGAAAGACAAGATAAGGCAGGAAGGCAGGCAAGGAATATATACACATGAAAATGAGTGGCCTGTATTGGAGTGAAGCTTTCCTCTTTGCGAACTAGCACATTTGGTTGAGTGAATTCCAGAACTGGTGTTCTCTTGATCTTTCTGAGAACTTGAGCTTTTCTTGATTTCTCTTTTGCCCCCTCTTGCTCTCTGGATATTGTGAAATAGGACATTGTGTCATACTTTAAACTTGAATACAACAAGCTGAAACTTTGTTTACATTCAGGATCAATGAGGTTAAACGCGGCAAGCCAAAACCTTCATTAAAAGGCAATTTCAGTGTCCAATGTGCAGGAATG
>NW_010266069.1:23273-37158 GCF_000690775.1 Eurypyga helias
CAGCAACTTGAAATAATGACTACACTGCAGAGCTGTTGAAATTACATGAGTCTATTTATATCTAATAGCTGTACTCAAAAAAAAAGATGATCCAGTATTACTAGTAATTAGAAATATAGGACAAAACTGAGGATGGTAAAGCCTCATTGTCTCTAAACAGATGTTGTAGGAAAACAAACTGGCCAGTTGCTACTGCAGTAGAATCAGTGTTTGGTTCCAAGACCTGTTTTTTTCCTGTGGGGAAGATGAAATAAGAGTGGACTTAGAGCTGCCTTCTTCCCATCCCAAAGTTTCCTTACAGTCTGCTGTAAATAAACTGTGGAAAAAACCAAAGCTCTGGGCCAAAAAGCCAAATGCAGTGGTTGTGGTGTTCTGTACTTGAACTGCATTTGGAGAAAACCCCCATCTATTCAGTTCTTACAAACATAATAGATAAAGAGCTGTCCGGCAGCTGAAACTCATTACAGTTCCTAACTGGGGTTGAATTTGACGTGCACTGGACTGGGAAAGACTGGACCCAAATAGCCTACCCCCATTCTTACGTCTGAGATCAGACAACCAGTATCAATCCTTAATGAGACACAGAAAGCTTAGTGAGACTAAGGTCTTTTGGCGAGCAATGTGAGGAGGGTGTGTGAAGGTTCTGAAGTTCAGGAGGGACTTCACAATTAAACCATGAGAAACCATAGCAACTGGAATAGACAAAACAGGTAGTCTGGATATCTCATAGCATTATAAGGAAGAAAGTGGTGTTATGAGGTCCTAAACGCAAACCATATACAAAAACAGATCTGCAGCTGATGAAAATTGGCTGAACTCTATTTGAGCAAAGTTGTGTATTGCTTTATGTTTCATCAAGTTCTCTGTATTTGGCAGTGTAATAGTTTAGGCTCTCTGACACACTTAAGTGTAGATGGGTGGATGGAACAAAGTATGATTTCATTCAGTCAGTTGCTGTAAATATTTACGAATCTAGACATCATTGGTAGGGAATGTGTCGTTACTCGGTATTAATAAGAATTAAAAGGGCAAACATGACTGAGGCTCATGAGAGTGGAATTAGGGCCAATGAAATTTGTATAAAGATCCGTTCTTTGCCAGATTGTGCATATCTTTCTAAAGCTCTAGGCAGGTAGGTAAATAGCTATGCAGAAGTGTAGATGACTGTTTGAAGCGAAGAATTATCTCTGTATTGAAAATGTAGTTTCAGCATGTGTTTGTTCCCTGCTGGCTCTGATAAAGCATAAGCTTCATTCTCCCTTGTGCTTGGGATCCCAGTGAGCCAGAATGACACTAATGAAACAGGTTTCATGATGTGGGCTGTAGTCAGCTGAATGTGTAAGTGCCTGCAAGCTCAGGGTCTGACAGTTACCATGAGTCATTGGGAAAAAGTATCCTTTAACTTAAAGGTTGAGAAAGAGTTGTTGGGTTTATTTTTTTTTTTTCCTTTTTGAAAAGCTGAAGCAGTTTTTTCCCTGATATGTCCATTCCAAAGAAAGTTTCCTTCTAGTTCTGCCTTGCCCAGAAGCCACACATTCCATTGCAGTCTTGCAAATTGATGAAGGATTTGATTTGGCTGAGGCATCCTCCCGGGTGCAAGGAGATCTGGCTGCTTCTGTCTCTGTCACAGACACTGTATGTAACTTATCTATGATTCGGTCTTTATGTTCTCTTCTGTCTGTAACTATACAAATGCAGAGTGGGTTTCAGGTAGAGGATTTTGGAAAGGCAAAGAGTTGTACTATGTACAACTAATTGTTTTTCAGGTTCAACTTTCCCACTTAGCCTTATCTTATTCCAGAAGGGGCTTTGTTGTTGTGTGCTCTACTGGGAAGAACAAGATCTGTATCATGGAATATTTATTCTTTTCTCCTTTATGAGACTGTCTATACAGGTATTTCCATCCTTCATTGCACTACTCTAATATTTTGATTATTTTACTGAAAGAAAAATCAAGCACCATAATCTGATATAGATGAAGCTGAAACCAAATGTCTTTTGATTCCCTGACACCTTAGGAACCTGTTTTGTAGGCACAGATCCATTTGTCAGACTCTCTGGCTAACACCTCTGCAAAACCAGATGTGTTTAGCTCTTTGGCTTGCTGTCCTCTGGCTTCCAAACTTGATTCTTGCAGTGAGAGTCAGGAAAAAATCTCCTCCTGACCCCCCTGCTCCCCCCCCGCCACCTTTTCTGCAGTCATCTTCTAGCTTCCAGCCTGCCTTGATGGCACCTTCCTTAGTAGCATGTGATTACTGCAAGCTTTTACTCATTGGTTATGTCTCAAGATGATGGGCTTGGCCAGATCCTGGTCTGTGGAACTCAGTGGTAAACATGCTCACGAAAGGCTTACTGTCTGTCACAATAATTTGCTAATCTGTTTATAGCTGGGATTCTTAGGAAATTAAATCAGTCCCCCACATAGCCTTTGCATCCAAATATCTCCATGATATATATTTGATGGCTTTCATGACATCACTTTGCTTACTGCTGCTTAACCCAATGACACTGAGCAATATGCCTCCAGGATTTTTCCTGCTTTGGAGCTCACGAGTTATATGAACAATTAAAAGGGTTCTTGCATCCCCCTTCCTTATTGCAAGGGAACTCTGAATTGAAGATGGGATCCTGAATTCAAGACTGTCTGCTGGAAACTGGTTTGTAGTGAATGTTGGCCAGAGAGTGTGAACGGGAGCCAAAGCCATGTTTACAGAGTACCTTTGAAACTTCAGTGACTTAGAAAGTCATTAAAAGGTGCCTGTTAGCCACTTAAATGATTGTGCTGTTGCTGTTATCCTGTGTTACAGGCTCATGAGAGCTGTAGCTAGAGAGCTTATGGATGTCATTTGTGCCATAACTGTGGGGCTCTTCCAGCTGCTTTGCAAAGCACCTACACTGAACTTGTTCAGAGTCGATGTGTCCTTTCTGTCCTCACATATTGCCAGCAAAACAAAGAGCTAATTGTGCTATATGCAGGCATGACTTCCAAGTGAGCTTCAAACTGGGTGGCACGAATAGTGAGGACTATCAAAACACATGACAGATTTTAGTACTGGAGAGATGTCACATTATGCAGCTTCAGTCTCCAGTAGACTTTCAAAGCTGACTTCTTTGCTGAAATCCTCCACTGCCACCTCCTTTTTACAGCTATTACCTGAGTCACTAAGTTGAAAACAATATAGCAAGTTGTAGCTACATTTTGCTGTACAGATGCATCCCAAGAATACATTAATGTGAGTGAACAGCAGCCTTTTCAGCAGAGATCATAGAGCTGCAAGGCCAAAGATCACTGTTATTCTAGGGCAGGGCTAATCTAGAACCCTCTGTAAAGAAGTTGATATTACAGATCTCTAAAGAACAGAGGAACTCCTAATACAGAGAGTTTCCCAGTCTCTGCTGTGGAAAAATGTGCAAAGATTCTTAGCAAAACTATGCTACTTTGATATTTACATTTTTCTCTTAACAGATATGAAGAGAAATCTGTAAATCTGTGTACAGTTTTTAAAAAAATACATATTTGTTAGCAGTCCCCATTTCAGCTGTGTGCATATTCACTTCTTTTGTGCTTAGAGTGTATTTGAATGTGCTCAGTAACTTGAGGGAAGTCACTACAGCCAGTCAGGAATGATCATGGGAAATGGAAAATCCCTAGTTGTCTTGCTGAGGAAAGGCAGACAAGGCTGTGTAATCAGTGCAGAGCTGTGAAGGGACCCACACAGAACTGTAATATCTGGCTCAGGTGCAGCCCGGCAAAAGGGGAAAGCACAGGCCAAAAGTCACTCCAGAAAATATTTTGTTTTCTGGGAGTTTCTGGTATTTGGCAAGTGTCTTTATCTTTTATTTTCTCTTTCTGTTTGAAAGAGCCTTTGGGTATGCCTGTACTCCAGGCCAGTGGTATGATCATTTAACCTTGGCTCCACTATATCCATATAAACTCCCTGGTGCTGGCAGTAGGACCACAGTGGTGCTCAAAGAGGGCTTCAAAACACCTCTGGGATTCTGAAACACACCTTCAGTGACATCAGTGTTACGAGGCAACCTGTTATCAAATAGTCTGGATGGAAACTGTATTCTCTATGCTTTCATGTTCATTGCTCCCTTTTGCTAAGTAGTCTAGAACTAGTTGGCTTTCACAGTTTTTAAATTGCAGTTTGTCTAGATATCAAAATCGCATTGCATGTTTTTTTAAAAGGAGATACTCAAGAGGCTGCAGCTGTTTGCAAGAACTGTGTGTGGTGATACAGGGATAGTTTATGAAGCAGGAGAAAACATCTTTACAAGCTGTTTATGAGCCTTCCCCTGAATGCTGAATACAGGGTGAATGAGGAGACATATGGCATCACAGTACCTGGCTGGTGGAACAGAAGGTACCGAAGGCCTGCTCCTCTACCTGTCGCTTCCTCTGCAGGTATGAGGAGTGAAAGCATTTTGGTTGTGCAAAGAGTGTAAAATGAGTGAAGCTGGATGTTTGTCCAAAGAGATGTTGGCAACAGCCTAGTGTCAGTTGCACATGCTGGACAGGCTTACCCTGGCCATAAGGATTTGGGGTGTCTGAGTGTGCTGTGGGTCCTGAGAAGAGAAACACTAATTTGATTTCTAAGGCCTCCTTCCCTCCTTAATATTGCCATTTTGGATGTAGGCCTTTGCTCCCAATAAGCGTTGTTTCTGTAGTTGTGCCTCTGGCTAATACCTGTCATGATCTGGTGAGAGGGGCAGCTAGTTAAGTCATGATATGGTACTGCATGATTATCCAGGACTGGAAAGTCATCTGAAGAACCACATGCCTTTCTAATGTGGTGATGTGCATGCTCTCAGCCTTGCATGGCATAGGTGGTGTCTTTTCATGTCTTTTGACTACCTTAATTGGAGAATGGAAATTGTTTGTTTTTCCCAGTTATAATTGGCTTTAGGATGGGTCTGTCATCAAGAATTTCAATCAATGAACTTCTTGGAAAACTAAGTTATAGCTATTTTCATTAAGTCCTCAAAATCTCCTGCACAGCTCACATTTAGCAAGAAAAAAAAAAACACACACACACACAAAAAAAACCTAAACCAAAGGCCATTCAAATTATGCCTAGCAAGTCCCATAGTTCTCTGAGGAGAGCTGGGTCTCATGCTGTGCTCAGCCTAGTTTCCAAGCCAAATTGACATGGGGGCATTTGAAGAAAGCTTTGTAGAAGAGTCCAGATTGCTGGCGTTTTCTCTAAATAGACCTATTAACCTGCAAAGGAATTTGAGATTTGCACACCCTGAGTCATGAGGGTCCCTGAGCCACATTTTCAATGACCACATTATTCATATTCTTGAGGTAAAAAAATATTGCATTGATGTATTATATCTCGCCTAGTGTTTCTTGATATTATATAGGAGACTACACCTATGCATTTCTGATGTCAAGTTTGACCACATTTAGAAACTTTCTTTCTCCAGGTGGAATATT
This sequence comes from Eurypyga helias, assembly GCF_000690775.1. NCBI lineage: Eukaryota > Metazoa > Chordata > Aves > Eurypygiformes > Eurypygidae > Eurypyga > Eurypyga helias. The sequence goes on from NW_010266069.1 coordinate 28,717, forward strand.
GACACAGTTGGCTTTTTACAGTGTAGTGAAACATTAACCACTTCCTCTCCTCCAGTCTAGAACAGCAGTCTTCTGACGTGGCGTTTAGGAGGCAAGGTCATTTACACCCATCAAAACCTGGCGTAATGTAATTTTTTTCAGAGAATTTATTTTGGATTTATATGCCTTTAAGAGCAGACTTTGATCTTGAGTGCTCTCCTTCCTATCAATCTCTTCCTGCCAAGTTAAAACATTGAAGTTTTTGTAGGCTCCCACATTAAATCCACAGCAGCCTGGTGATCCGGCCGTCCTATGCCGTTGTGGTAAATATATCAACTCGCTCCAAAATAGATTTGCCTTTCATCAGATTCTTCTTTAATGAGGTAAGAGTTTTAATTTCATGGTTAAAAAAAATAAAATCGAATAAAAGATATGTGACACATGAGCAATTCCATTAGACTCTGTAGGAAAATGAGAATTGCCAGACTAGGTCTAGACAGCAGTCCAGGCAGTGCAGTAACTTGTCTCTGAAATGGTTAATTATGGAACAAATAGCTCACTTTTAATGCTGCCTTCAGAAAAGGTTTGACTATCAGATACTCCAGAACCTGGAGAGAAAATTCCCTCCTAATAAGTACATCTCATACATTTTTGCCTTGGCAAAGTGCATTGCACTTAAATGAAGTATAAGTAGAACTAAAACCAAAAAGGGAAAGGGAAGAGCAGATGGCTCTGTGCACAATAAGCAGGTATATACACACAGGTGTGTATACTCCTGAACCACCACCACTCTGTGCTGAACCTTCTGGCCAGCTCACGGGCACAGCCCGGGGCAGTTCTTCAGGTGGTAGGAGCACAGTGCAGTGAAACTCGGGAGCTGGATTTCACCCTGGAAAAATGCTGTGCAGAGGGACTCTCAGGCCTGTGCAACCAAATCCCGTAGCTTTTAGTCATTTGAGTCTTTTAGACACAAGAGTTTTTGCTGGGTTTTTACTTCGGGGTTTTTTTGTACTTGGTACAAGAAGTGTTAATTCCCTGGACTGCTTTCAGAAGAGAAAACCTGAAAGGCGTCTGTTGTCTGTTTTTCTCCAAATATAGCTCTTATACCAACTGTATCCTTTGCAGTCAGCTTCTGGAAAGAACACATGTCAAGTTAGACAACTCAGAACACTTTGTATGTTCCTTGCCCTCATTACTGGGCTGTTTGCTTTTGTCTGTCAGTAGATGTAAAAAATGTAAAATGGTTTTTTCCTCTTTTAGTGAGAGTTAATTTATTCATCTGTACCACAGTGTTGGAACAGACACAGGTGCCAAAAGCCACTTCCAGGGTTATATCTTAATAACTTCCTCAAGTGTCCATTAGCCTGGAGATGCAGATTGTTCTACTGAGGCATTGCTTATTATCCTCACTGTACTTTTTTTCTTTTTTTTTTCCTGGATCTGATAGCCCCTGAATCCATGTCTCTGCTGTCTGAGCCAGATGCTGAAAGGAGTAAAATCTATGGTACTATCCTTCCTGAATTACAGCTCGTAACAGAGTGCCCCACAGAATAAAAAGGGCATTTCTCCTCAGCTTTCCTGCTATCATTGTCTGGCTGCCTGATCGGGGGCTTCTTACCTTAATGTTTTTTGGTATTGTAGGATTGTGACACCTCCACTAAATAGGGAATAAGCTTACTTATATCTGCTCACACCCCTGACTGGTTAGAAATGCCTGTTAAGCCACGTAAATATGAGTATTGAAATGAGTCATTCACATTGTTAGCATGGGGCTCTGCTAGTAGGACAGTCAATGCAGCAAGGGTTAATATCCCCCATGCAGCCCTGTCTTGAGTGCCTGAAATCTGGGAGCACGGATCGGGAGGTGCCACAAACAAGAAAGATGCTTTCTTGTTCCATGAAGACTTTCTGTGCTGCCTCAACTAAAGGAAGAGCGCTCAGTGTTCCAGCAGGGACTCAGTGTCATTTCACGGTAGTCTCTGTGATGGGGATGAGCATCCGCTATGTACCGAGGCAGTGCTGTGGCAGCTTACAAAGAACTGAGATGCTCCAGCTCTTTTCTTCAGCTACCTTATGGGATACTCTGAATGCAAAGGAAGTTGTTTGGCAGCTTGTTTCAGCAGACAATATCATTGTTATTGCCAAACGCTTTCCTCCTGGCTTGCCTTGGGGTGGGCAGGCAGGGAACTCCCGGGGCTAATTCGAAACAGGCATTTGTCTGCAGGTAGCACTGCCAGACAGAAGCCCTTTTGCGTCTCGCGGAGTCCACGTAATCTGCAACATCTGAACAAGCCCTGTGGGGAAAGAGATGAATTTTTCACACCTGTTTCTCCAAATTTAACAATAATAAAAAATTCCATGCAAGCTCAAGGAGGCAGCATTCCAGTAACATTTTGCTTTTACTGACTCAAATTTCCCGTAAGATGGGCCTCTGGCTATAGAATGGAAAATCTGTCCTCACTCACTTCCCCCTCAGTACTGGGCGGACGTATAGAGTCTGGTTGCTCTTTTATTCTTGCCAGGGCTGCTGCAGTAGCTCTGTGCTTCTTAGTCCCAGGTGCCATGAAGTCAGAGCTGCGAGTCCTCCCCATTGCAGTAGGCAATGGGGGTTGGTAGTTTGTTCCAGGGGACGTTCCTAAGCCCTGTGTCACTTCATTACGCAGCAAATTGGGAACAGACACTAGTAATGTAGACAGAAGAAAAAAATAAAAGAAAAAGAGGACTCACAGTACTATCAGAGAAATATGTGTGAAGTCCATAAGTGTTTCTGCACCTTGGCTGAACGCCAAGTTGAAATCTAAGATGCTTGATGTGTTGAATTCTGAGTTTCCCACCGCACTGCTCTTTTGCTATTTTATTTTTATTTAGCAACAGGTAGTGAGATACAAACTTTACTGTGTAGCAGTTACCATGTTGAGGTTGTGGAAAACTACAGTAGGAGAACATAGGCTGAATTTGGCTGTAATTGACTGGAATTCATGACATGGAGTATCTTTTGTTGGCTTTACAAAATGGAATCACTTCCTAACTGTAATGAGCAATCTTGGACATGGTCGTTTTGGGATACTAAAGCAGTGGCTGTTACATGATCACTTTGAATCTTCATTGCATAATGGTGTCTGTAAAAAGCTTTTAAAGAAGAAAAAAAATATTTGGAATTTGATACCTGTACAGGTTCTGAGTCCTCTCTCTGTTCTCCAGGCATCAGTTTTAGAATTCAGCCTTACGGGAGGCACTGCCTTTGCCAGAATAAATGCAGTTTGAAACAACAACAGTAGAAAAAATGCACATAATGTGAATGATTGCCCTACAAACTGCTTTAGATGAGAGAAACCTAACTGCACTCTAACAAAAACAAGGCCGTTCTGGAGATGAGAGATTAAAGTAGAGATCTACGGCAGTAACTCATTTTTTCTTGGTTAGATCCTCATTCTAGTTGTGTGCTTCTGTGCATTCCTTATTAAAGACAGCAACTGACATTTGTTTGGGATAATCAAGAAGTTGAATTTATCCCTGTGCACAGCAGCAAGACTTTTGTGCTCTGTCTTGATTGTTTTGAAAACATAGGTATTATTACATTATTGATACTGATAGTGGGAAAAAAAAGTCTTTTGTGAATTCAACTTGTGCATTTAATTAACTTCACTTTTGTAAATGAAGTTTTGGAGGAGTGTTTGCACAATACTGTCATACAATTTGCACTGCAAAAAGTACAGGGATAAAAGAATTGTATTCAGAACAAAAGCAGCATACATGATTTCTATTGTTGCACTGTCATATAAATAGTTTGGAAGCAACCTTATTTCAACGTGGAATGATTTGAACCATTCTGTTGTGGAAAGTTTGACTTGTTTGCTAGCTCTGACAGGGATCTGTGCTAAGGAATATTGTTATGAGCAAGAGAGGAGGTTTAAACTGAATTTGCTCTTCTGTTATTGATGTTAAGAGAGCCCCAAACTTATGAGGAGATAACAGGGTGCTCCTGGGTTTTAAAGAACGCAGGAAAGGCACCTGGTATAAGTAGTAGTCTGTTATATATTATTCTGTCTTACTCTGGCTTGTATTTTGCTTCTGCTGTGTTATCTAATGGACTTTAGTCTCAGGCTAGGGTGGACTACATTGCTCTATTAAAGATCTAAAGAACTGGGAAATAAGAAAAGATTGGTTAGACTTCAATTGCAAACTTACATTTTTTTTGTTAAATTAATGACTTAGATTTTTCTGAGAAATTCAATCTTTTTTTTTTGGCTCAAAATTACTGCTAAGCCTGGATTTCTAAAGATACAGAAGCAACGTCAGAAGTGAGCTAACCCATTTGAAGAAGTCTGGGATTACAGCTGTGTTTAATAAAGTCTGAGTTAACTATAGAGAATGTAAGTAAGTTAATTCCCATCTGCTTTGAGGTTTCCCTTTGGTCCCAGAAGCAGCCAAATGCAGGATATGAGGAGAGGTGTATGGGCTCCTACCGGAAATGCTGGGAAAACGGCAGTGTAAAACGGCCTCCCTCTGCTCCTTCGGTCTGCTTTTATACGTGACCTCACCAGTGCAGGGTGTCGAGCGATACACAAGGAGGGAGCAGAAAGAGCTTGTGTTCCCCCCCACTGTCATAGAAATGGGATAACAGTTCTGTGAAGAGCCACCATCACCTCTCCCATTGCTTTGCTGCATCCATAGAGAGCTTGGGAAAATGGGCAGCACCAGGAATTGGGGTGACAGGACTATGCTCCTGTCTCTTCATGCCTGGGTGCAATCTGGAGATGAACAGCTAGATCGAGCAGGACGTTTCTGAGGAGTCCTGTGAGTGATGTGGGATTAATGCTGCAGTTGGTCCTTGCCAGTCTTTGACAACTTGGATATGATATCCCAGCTGGTCAGGGAGCAATTCTGAGAAAAAATAGAGGAGGGGGAGATACTAATTAACACTTTTCACTTAAAATTGGCAAGATTGGAGCTGGCGAGTCAAGTGGAAATTCTCACAAGTCTGCTTTTCTTTGACCATGTTTCATGTTACGTTATCAAGAAGTGAGTCAATAATTAGGCAAACGTAGCTGTAAAAAACTCTTTGCTAGTACTTGGGGAAGCCAGAATTGTATTTCATGGATATGCATCTATTGTACCTACCAGTCCCTCTGCTCCTGGGATATTGCTCTTGAACCTGAGGTTTGACATCCAGCGTTAGTTTTTCCTTGAAAATGAGCAGATTAGTCCCAACTCCCACACTAAACCACTTGGCTGGTTTGTACAAACACTGTGCATGTCAGACAGCTCTGTTGTCTGGCTTATGTCTCTGCTCTCTCAGTGAACCTTTCACCTCTTCAGCTGATTGCAGAGGCTAAGAATTACAAAGCAAATGATCGTTTCTCCATCAGCCAGATTCCTGACTTTCTCTAATGACTTTATCTGCTGCTCATCCCCTAAAGCTTGGATGGAGAGGTTAAATACCCCTATTTGGCAATCTGTGACCATGATTTATTAGTTTAAAACAATTATAGGATATTCTTTGAAGACTAGAGACGTAAGAGTCAAGGGCTGACACAAACAGGTAGTTTTTTGTTGCTTTGCAACATTTTTAGTTTATTCCTCCCTTCTTTTGTGTCAGTGGACCAGGACTGTCTTTGTAAAAGCCAGTCAAACTGTGCAAGATGGACACTGGGTGTCTGCTTATCCTCAAGTGGGTCTTTTCTGGATGCCATTGATAGAACATTGACTGGAATACCTACCATAAATACTGATTTGTCTGTATGATTGCCGACATTCACTCACAGGGGTGCCTGTGATGATATACATGATATGATGTTTATAAATGTAGCTAAACAACAGCTTTTTTTTAATTTCCAGTGTGTATACAGTTGAAGATCCTTCTGCCACATTTTTCTACAGTGTCAGGGTTTTGCTTTAGGATTAAGACAGCCGTTGCAACCAGCTTTCTACTTCAAAGGATGGACATGGTTACCACGACAGCCAGTGGGACTTGTCTCTCCAATTATAAAAAATTAATCACTGTACAGTGATTAGCAAACCCACCGCTTCCAACTCCATGGATCCAAATCCTGGTTAAATTCCTCTTTTATTATGCTGGGGAGGTTTGCATCTGTACATGTGTTAAGGGTTACCTGTTAAACAGTTGACAGCATTGCCTGAATTGTGACTGACCTGAGCTATAATCTCTTGTTTTATTTCAATAGAAAATATTTTTTCACTGTTTTCCTTACTGTAGAGACCTGCATCCAAACTAGGTTGTTGTGTATTTAGGTATGGATAGCTGAAAAAAATCATATTTGTCATGTATATGACTGTCTGCATATTACAAAGTATTGAACCTTAGCTTTGATTTCTCATTCTGCTACTGATATCATGTTTAATTTTGGTGCCACTCCCTCTCAAAAGGAAAAGAAAAAAAAAGGTACTATGCTCTTAGTCAAACTTGGTTTGCTGAACTGCATTGGTTTTGGTATAGCTTATTTTGCCCTATACCTTTATGGTCCCATGTCATTCTTTCTCTGTCTAAGTGCTTTGACATTTGTGGATGAAAGTTGCAATTGGGGATAAATATTGCTTCAACTCATGAAACCATTTCTATGTTTTTCACTTACAGCACACCATGACTTACACTAATTAGAATCATTTAATGAAGTAGGTTGCTACCTGAGGATCTTGTTAAATCTTCATTCTCCTTTTTCCTAAGAAAGTAGATTTTACATCTCGCAGCAGCATGACAGACATGTCTGGGTGACAGGTGTACATTCCCGCAGAGTAGTCCATGCTTATGCTAGGTGAGTGGTCCGTTTCTGGTGACCAATTGGCATCTCTCTTAGTGACTGAATGTGTTTTCTGGGAACAACATCCCACTTGGGGAAGAGCTTCTTTCAGGCACCGTTTACTGTGGGGCTCTTCAGGGCCATCACTTAGTCCAGGGGGCCATCAAAGATTGTGGAGTCACCACAGCTATTTTCCTGGGCTGTGGGGGAGGTGTATGGGAGTTGTTAATGTGGCATAAATTGTGTTTATGCAAGACACGTAAGGCTGTGTTTAATGTGATTAGCTGTAATTTTGACATCAGTAATCTTAAAAACATGATTATAGTAAAGTGCATGTAAGTACTTAGGGATGGATAGAAGCCTGTATTTAAGCATTTTTATGGACTCAAGCACTTAGAGGATAGAAATCCGAATGGAAGGGTATAAAACCTTTACAGCAGTTGACTTACTTTCCCTGTGTCATCTATGGATTAACTACTTCTGTGTAATGCTAACATGCTGATAAAAGCTTTATGTTGTCCCACATAGTAAACGTCACTTTCTCACTCAGTCCTCAGCAATTTGGTATTGTCTTCCCTGCTGCTATTCCTACCTTGACACATAGTGAAAGACATATTTTGTCTCATAAACTTCTAATGAAGTCTACTGCAATTATAATAAAAGCCAAGGATATTTATGAACATTGGAAGTGTTCACAGAGTCTGACACCAGCAGCTTGGATGGAAAATATTTATGTACTGGCATAGTTGTTATTGTCTATTTACACTTTTTTTTTTTAGTGAAAGTTTGATTTTTCTTGAGTGAATTTTGTATAGTGATATCTAGATTATCTTTGTAAATGTTTAATATCATTAACAACAATTCGTGGTCTATGGTATTAGTGTGTTGATATCTACCTTGCAAAGGACATTTATCATGGATCAGAGAAAGAGATGATCAAGGTCATCTTTTCAGAGCATGGCAGACCTTGCATTAGCACCGAAGTCATCTGCCTTCATTCTCATGTATCCCTTAACAGGCCCATAGCTTCTTTGCACTGATGTGATAAGAGAATTTAATGGAATCATAGAATGGTTTGGGTTGGAAGGGACCTAAAAGACCATCCAGTTCCAACCCCCCTGCCATGGGCAGGGACACCTTCCACTAGACCAGGTTGCTCCAAGCCTCATCCAGCCTGGCCTTGGACACTTCCAGGGATGGGGCATCCACAGCTTCTCTGGGCAACCTGTCCCAGTGCCTCCCCACCCCCTCCAGGAAGAACTTCTTCTTTTGAAGAAATAACTTCTTGAAGCAACTTTATTACACATCAACATTTGCTCAATTACCTCTTGTTTTTGATTAAGCTTTTGGTCTTTCCAGGTCATGCAAATACTGCCAAGCCATACTTAGCTTTTAGAAACATTAAAGGAAAGGCTAAATGGGTATCTGCCATAACTGTTTTCCTGTGTACAGACAGTACATGAGCCTAGCGGGTCTGGTCTCAAACCTTTCTTCATTTAGGTAATGAATGCAAACTTTGGGAAATGTCATCATTGTGATCATCACCGTTATCATCACCATGATAATAATAATTACATTATACTAATATTATTAATAACGCTAATAATTAGAGACAATTTCCTTTTCCTTTTTTTGGAGATAGTATCTTAAAAAATCCAAAATTTGACAAGTGTGGTTTTGTGTTTGAATCGTAGAATCATAGAAT
>NW_010266070.1:0-17386 GCF_000690775.1 Eurypyga helias
CAGCTTTCCAACCATTCATCCCCAAAGGATGGATGAAGGTGGAGCCCACCCCTGTGGCGGGTTTCCAACTATCTGCTGGTGAGGAAGGTTTTTCAGTGTTTCTTATCAACAAATTCTTGAGGAATCCCATATAAGATGATATCCCATGTTTGTCATAACTAGATTATGAAAAATGAGACTCTGTAGACAAAACTAGGAGATAACATCATAAAAAAAGCCAAACAGGACTTGACTGGAAGCTTCAACAAATAACTATGTTACACAGCATAAAAAAAATTCACTATGTTTCATTTCTGATACTCTCACAACTTGCCAGTATCTGTGCCACAGAGACTGTCTACATATGCTGACAGAAAATGAAGCAACTTTTGATATTTAATCAAACTATTAATATAGTTGATATACCAACTTTTGATATATAATATTAATATTCAAAATAGCAACTCCCTGAAACCAAAATAGAAATAAAATGAGAGTTGGGGTAGGGGGGAGGGACCCAAGCAGATTTATCAGTAAGTTATTGGACTAGCAATATTACTTTGGATTTTAAATATAAAACGCTTAAAGTAAATAAGGAATGGAAAAAAAATTGCAGCATCAGAGCTTACACTAACTTGACAGCTTGAACCAACAGTTCAGCGGTACGACTGACGCTGCTTGCTTAATACAATATGCCATGTCAACGTACTCCAACTGTTAAGTAAAATAAATCTGCTGTACAGGCTTTAAGTTATTTCCAGGAACTAGGTTTCTAAGACTAGCTGCCAAACCCTTAAAAACGTGCCAACCAAGCAGCCAGCCCTGCCAGGCTCAGGAAGGAACCACTGAGCAGACCTGGTGCCACCTGAACAGCAGATCAGCCCTGGGGCATGTGAGAAGAGCCCATCTTCCTGGCTAGGTCTCACACCAAACTTTCACTTGCCTGCTACAGGGGTAGCCAGAGGTACAGATATATGGGACAGCATTAGCAACACCAGTCCCCTGGAGGAGATGGGATTTGCAGCAAGGCCTCTAATCCCTGGCAAACAATACTGATTAAAAGCATCATAAAATCGAGATCAATCTTTTAAGGCACCGAGCTAAGAGCCTTGAGGCTACACGTGGGTGGGAAGGTAAGCTTCTCTAGAAAATTACTTCCTTCATCCCATGGCTACAGTAATAAATAACTTGTATTTTAGTGTTAACTGACCTCTGGCTACTTTGCCATTTTCCTCTGAAGAACGCAAATGATAAAAAAATGAAGACTTGGGAGATAGAGAGGCTCTTTCCCACAGAGATGCGATCATTCCAGCTGTCTACAGGAAAGTGGGTACCCAGAAGACGTGTAACTGACTGACACAATAAACCAGAATGCAAACCAGATGGCTCGTTCTGCAAGTTTTTCCCAAAGTACATATTGCATGTACTCCATTCTGAAATGCCTCAGAAACTGGAATTCACTTATCACTGAAAGAATCATCAAGGTGAGAGAGGGGGTAGGAAAAACTGAAAGAACAGCATGTTTGGCCCATGCCCCTGTGCAAACTTCCACTTGAGCTAAGTGTCACAGGTGCTTAAAGTAGGCAAGGTCTTGACTTTTAAAGGCCACAACAGGTTTCCAAGGCTGCCTCAGAAAGCCAGACATGTAGTAAGATCACATGAATCCCAGCGTATCTACTCTGGAAAGCTGAAAAGCCCAGTCCTTGGGAGCTTGTCTGCTTCTAATGCAGTGTTTACACTCAAGTAATACCTACAAATAATAGAAAATACCCTGAAAAGCTTAAGATAAATTGTGTTTCAGACAAAAAACCTCATAGGCAGTACCAGCTCTTTTCAGTCCTATAAATCTGCAGAAAGGGGTGAAAAATAAGTTTATTTGAAGCTTCCTTTCCTGAAGACTTCATCATCGTTTTCAAAAACTCCAGCTAAGATCTGTGATGAGATGATCTCTCTCTCTCAAATTCTCCTACAGGGCTGCCTCTCGTGCACCTGGGTAGGACACAGCATCTCTGTGGCTCCAGCTTTACCATTCAGGATGCATTTATCTCTCAAATGAGAAACAATTAGCCTATTACACTCAGTCTGTGCTCAGGGATTTCTGAGGTTAACAGAAGGGGCACCACATGACAGCACTGAGCACCTAGTAGGTGGCAGGCTGGCTTTCTGGCCATTTGTGTAAGTGGGCAGTGCTGGACTTTAATTCCAGTTAAATCCCATTAGTGCTTCTTAAGAGTTGAATCGTGTACAGTGGCTAGGGGCACTGAATCAGGCTGAATATTCTATTTTGAGGCAACAGGAGGCCAACTCCTTCTCTCTAACAAGTTCTGCACAACTGAGTTGCTTAATTGCAGTGGGTTTGGGTAAGGACTACAGTGGCAGGGAGAGAGACAGACACCTCCTACAAAACCTTCCCTGCAAAGACTTTGTTAGCACGCACTAAACAAACCAATATACACACATGCAGGGAAATCACTTTGTCCCTTGCTGCAATGCTGCTGTGCATGGCCCATAACACAGCAACCCTTACACAATATACACAACGTAGCAGGATTTTAAATTTAAGTAGTTCAATGTGAATTAGCTAATTCACATGAAAGATTTTTTTCTTTGAACACTAACATACTGAACTCCAGCACATAAACTGTTCTCACTAGTGGTATTTCAGTAACTACAAAGGAGTGTCTTTCACGGGCAAAGTCAAGCTTTTCAGAAGCACATGCTGACATCTAAAAATTCAACTGCAGAGGGAGACAGAACTAGACCTTCTACAAACAAACTTCAGAAATGTATCAGCTGAGTATGAGCCATGCATAATATGTGTCAGGGATGAGAGGGGAAAAGGAAAAAAGGCTCACCTAGCCAGACAATAGTTATTGAATGCTTGTTTGGCAGCTGCCTTTTGTGACTTTTGACTGTTTGCTTTCATCATTATTCAGCAAGATTTGAGTAATCTGTCATATTTAGGATTTCAGCATCAAATTGAAACTTCACTCTTAACTCTGTCCACGTGCAGAACATAACACCATTGTTTCTAAAGCTTCAGTTAAATAGATTTCAAGTGACCCAAGTAAGAGGAGGATGAGAAGGCTCGGTGCTATGACCAAGATTACCAAATCTAGGGATTATAATCATGCACAGGACTTCATCCCTGAGAAACACCTTCCATTCTTCCCAAAGTTCCAAAATGTCATTGTTTCTCATCATTTATGAGACACTACAATACGATCTACTTCATTCTTGGGTCAGTATCTTTAAACACTATCTTTAGGTGTTGAGCTTTACCTGAAGCTCTGGCTGACATGGTTCTGGCAGAGAGACTACCTAATCCACTTGTGAAAAGAAGACGCACTCACTCACAAGCAAACACTGAACTGTTGAAGACAGTGGGTCACAGTAGGAGCACATGCAAACAGAATTTAGGAGAGGTAGCCACCAGAGTAATTACATCTTGGAGGTGGCAAAAAGCAGCAGTATTAACCCTGAGCCATGCTGTCGAAATCCAGCAGCCCCTGTTTTACCCAACGAACAGGCATAGGATGAGGCAATGGTGCAAGCCATGCTACCTGCCAATCCTTACCTTGTTTCTGTTTTACTGGCAAATTCAACTTTCAATTCTGCTGCAACCCTCAGCCATCTACTGACAATTCACACCAAGGGAAATGGACAATTCACTGAGTTGTCTACGAAAGGGGACTGGTCACACCAGACCTTTGGACTGAGCGGGTATGGCTGTTTTTAAGATAAAAATTTGTATTTAATTTATTAATATACTCCCTGTTCAGCAGTAAAGAACATTATTCATAATCAACATTACCATACAGAGCACGCTATCTAAAATCCCACCGTTTGACTTCCACAAAATCTGTGATGCAAAACCTACCGTTGCCCACTGGACACACTTTGCGTTCATCACAACAGTCCAGCTATGAACCACCACTAGATTTACATGTCTCTTCCAGCAGCAACAGAACATTACTACCCTTTAAAGGGACACATGTTAAAAACACTCTATCCAGCCCAAACCACAGGCCTGCGGTACCCCATCTGTAAGCATCTATGACTGATTTCCATCTTTATGTTCTAAGAAATGAAATACAACACCAGCCAACAGCAGGAACCTCCATAAACAGCTACAAGAGATGCAGATACCAGATTATACTGGGGAGTACAGAGACAACCATCATCCCAGGTTCGTCACAAAAGAGACTGAAAATATTAACTTCAGCTAAAGCAGAACTGTTTGTTGTGCAACATGATTGATTGTAGGAATAAATCGGCACTTGAGAAATCTGCCTTCTAGACTGAAAATAGTATCTTCAGCTAAAGCAGAACTGTTGTTTGTTGTGCAACATGATTGATTGTAGGAATAAATCGGCACTTGAGAAATCTGCCTTCTAGACTGCAGGTGTAGAAACAAGTACAAGACCACTCCTATTCTTGTCTGGTGCTTCTGACTACTACAGTGACAATCACCACCACCAGTGAGCAATCATACTGTCACTTGGACTTTCATAGGTTGAAGTAGAACAGTACTGCTGTTGTAGGAAACGCTGATTTTATTCCAGATCCCTGTATTTTGCCACTCTTTGAATTCTTAAAATGATTTATTATGTATTTATCTTATCTCTATCTTGAATCTTTTTTAAGGCTAAAAAAATACAGATGTTGTAATCTGAACAAGAGACGCGTACTGTTAAGCCTACAGCTATGACATAAGCACTTGCTTAAAGCCTGTGACAGAGCTGCTCGTCAGTCAGTCCCTGACACTAAGAGAGGCTTTAGCAAGCTAGCAAAAGTAAATAAAGCTTGGAGTCACAGAAGATAATTATATTCCCACCTGTTTCCTTCTGAGGTAGATATAGATAGAACAAACATCATCTGGATAAGCAGAAAGTGCAAACCTTTTCCTTTTTTTCTAGCAAGCTCTTATATCAAAACAACAATAAACCTTTCCTGCCATGGTAGTGGCACTGTGTTTTGCTGATACTAAAGTAAAACTATGGAAAGAATAGACTGTATTGAAACCATCCTTTCCAGGGAAAGTACAGGATATTAAAGTAATTCCTTACTTCACTAGATACAGAATACAAAGAAGATTCTAAAAATGCGGACTGAGATTGAAAAATCAACAGATTCTGTGTACCTTACTGTTGTTCACTTGTGGGGTCAGTTACTTTTCCAATCACAGATCGTAGCTGATCTCCAAGTGCTAAACAGTGGCCACACTCCTTCCTAGGACTATTCTGTCAACGGTGCAGACAAGGGTCCATCTCACTGTCTTATCACTGCACTGATTCAGCTAGCTAGTGAAAATATGGTTTCAAGAAAAAGCTGGTGTATCACTCAACACCACCCAGGGAACAGTGTTACTGTGAATGAAAGTAACAGCATCAGCAACTCTCTCTTACCTCAGGATGTGGTACGCTTATTCAGAATGTGATTGACAGACATCCCCAAATATTTGTGGTGCAGCACATTGCTGCTAACAGGAGGGTGACAAATTGCTTGAACCAGACCTTGCCCCGTTTGCTGCCAATTAAAGTCACCGCTGCTTCTTGCAGAGATCTTCTGAAAAAGTTTTAAGCTAAAGGTGCTAAGGGTAGTCATCACATCTCTGCTCAAAAAAAAATCCTTGTGGATACCTAAATCCCGGTTGTAATTGTTTTTCACTGCCCTAAGTGAATAAATTGAGTTACCAGCGGGACTTTCTTCTATAGGCAATCAAAAACGCCTCATTAAACGTCTGTCTCTGAGCACCGTTCCTTCTCCTTTAGGTCACAGCAGCTCTTTCCCATTTCACCAATGGCATGTGAACACGTTAAGGCACTATGAATCGGCAGAATGCTACAATACAGATATTAACATCAGAAAGTGCTGCGTAACCTCAACGCCCCATTCCAAAGTTGTCAGACAGAAGGGTTTAATACACATCCTATTGCTGTAACATTTCATCACATGAAAGAAGCTGTTACTGGGAATATTTCAGCTTTCCACTGAAAGCTCTGCCACACCAACTTTTATACCTTAAAAGGCTCCATCTCTACTGTACTACAGACTGAACCATAGAGACTGGCTTTCTAGACAAGAGAATACTATGTTTTGCACATCCAGCCAGAGTCAAAAGTCATATGGCTGAGACACTGATGTCTCCTGCTTGACTCTTTCCAAAAGCCTCCTCAGTGAATTCTGATAGCACTTGAAGAACACTAAATAAAAACCACAAGCCCTGCCATTTAGCTAACCTGTACAAAACACCCCTTTTTCTTAACATTCAAATTGTTCTATGAGAAAGCATGAGTAACTGTTAATTCAAATTGTTCTATGAGAAAGCATGAGTAACTGTTAATTCAAATTGTTCTATGAGAAAGCATGAGTAACTGTTAATACACTAACTGTGGTTTCCAGGACTGAGGGATTTTATGATATGGGAGAGGAACCATGCGATTTTTTGGCTCAGAACAGCTCTCATAAGGGAGATTATCACAGAAAACTAAGTTTCTTGGGTAATAATATAATTCTTATGGTCTGGTATTTATTATGTTTAAAAGCTTCATCTTTTTTTTTTTTTAATAAATATGTGTTCTTTATCAATTACCCATGAGACATACAATCACTTACCTCTGAGCCTGAAATATTTCAGGTGGTTGGCAATAGCTTGCTCAACAGATTCATCAGGGCAGATCTTAACTCCACTGGGAAACAGAATGGACCGCTTCCTTCGTAAGAGCAAACGCTTGGTGACCTGCTCAGCTTCCACAATGCCATTAAGTTTTTTCAACTCAGGAGGCAGAGAAGGGTTTGCCAACTGCCAGCCACTGTGCTGAGGGGATGGTGAACCATCGTTAGCCTGTCCTTCTCCTTGTGTAGCTGAATAACTTTCTGCTGTAAAATTAAAATCACACATAAATTTCTCAGATGAGATACAGATGCAGTCACATGTATCTTAATGCCATTACTCTGGTCTCTGAAGGACATAACTAGTTTCCTTTCTGTTAAGAAAACCTGTCTGTATGACTCTACTACTACAACCTGCAGCTCTTTACAGTGTCCCATTAAATGACAACACAACTTAAAGCCCTAACCCTTTGAATGTTAATGTTTTGTGTTCAACTTCCCTTCTGTGACTTGGCTTGTTTAAGTCAATAGGGCTATATTTGTCAATAAACATGTACTTAAAAGCTTTCAGAGCCAGGAATGAAACAAGTGATTAATTAACAAGTCCCTTATTCCATCCTTTGCATCAAGAAAGTGGCCTGAAATGACAGCTAGCAAGTACACCTTTCACCACCGTGAGATAGGTCCCTAACCACATGGAGAGAGGAAAAAGGGGGAAAAAAGGGGTCATCTGCTTTAGTGTTTTTTAAATTCCCTCTTAAGTTAGTTGTTACACATCACCCAGAGGAAACTTTACAGCTGAGGGGAGAATGTGTCTCTTTGGTTTGAGTCTGACAGTCTAATTCTCTATCCTCCACAATCAGCAGTCAGCTGATCTGCAATTAGTTAATTCAACTTTCTTCTTCCACTTTTTCCCCAGATAACGTGACTGAAGAAGAATCACAAAGGATCATTTATTCAAGAAAGAAGAGTAATAAGTGTATTTCACCCCACAGATTATGAGTTTATTCTGCAACTTCAAAGTGAATAGCACCTTTGACTTCGATGACTGAAAGGTGAAGAACATGGTTATTTTGATGGTATGTTAATAATCAGGTCTAGTGCAGAAGCCCACCACCTGATGGTACATCAGGGGGAGAAGACAACATCAAAGAGGTCACTAAGGCAAAAACCCAATCTTTGCCCCAACTGACACATCTTCACCATGCATAAGCAGAAGACAGAACCTCACTTTTTAAAATTTAATACAAAATCATTCATGAAAAAAGCACCATGTAAAGCATGTATCA
Organism: Eurypyga helias; assembly: GCF_000690775.1. Taxonomy (NCBI): domain Eukaryota; kingdom Metazoa; phylum Chordata; class Aves; order Eurypygiformes; family Eurypygidae; genus Eurypyga; species Eurypyga helias. The sequence continues at coordinate 7,884 of NW_010266070.1, forward strand.
GTAATTAATGCCTCTCAAAGCTGGAAAAACCTGACTCCTGTAGCTGCATTCTGCACTCAAAACAACACAAACGTACAGCAATACCTCCCGGAAACCACTCTAAATGTTCCGTATTTACACTGATACCATGGCACAGATTTGACCAAACACTTCCCTGTGTTAGTCCCCCTTGTTATAATTAAAGCAGAGAGCTATTTTTATTTCTACACACCACCACAGGTAAACTTTGACAGCAAGAATATGAGTAAGATTTCTATATTACCTGCAACTATTTGAAGATCACTTTCAATCATTCCCAAAACCGGAAGGCAAAGAAACATTGTCCAAATGAAGCCAAACATGCTTATTTATGTCAAAAAAAGTCCCAATATGCAGGGGGGGAAAAAAAAAAAGGAAAATCCCTTTCAGCAAGAGAGCTGCTGTCTGTAACGTATTCTTGAATCAGCCAAGAGCATTGCCCTTCTTGAAAACGTCTTGTCGTCACATATAATTACCTTTGGAACAAACATTAGGTTAAAAAAGCCAACCAAGACATCCTGGGAATGTTCTTTTCAAAGACAGTATTCCGCTTCAGTGAAGAAACAAGGAAAGGTGATGGAAGTAAACTCCTTGGAGCTAGCAGATGGACTGAGACAATTTTTTAATTTTAATCTGGCCAGCTAAGCTCTTTACCAGAGCTTGTCATACCATTAACAGCCAGTCCAAACAAGGACAGCGCCTTTCACATTTAATTAACCACGTTTCTCCATTGGCCCGTCAATTTCTGCCCGTTTTTAAAATCAGGCTGACCACAAAACATCAGAGGGAGCACACTCGCCTCCAGTGGAAGGTCTCAGCGTGTTTTGTCTTCTGCTTGTACAAACATACGTATCCAAAAACGCACTGACGCACTTAAACACCGATGCGCATGTAGGTAACACCGAAGTAATCTTTCCGTAGGATTGTTTCTCCTGGTGACAGAGCTAATACAGCCCAAGTCTATGCTAAAGCAGAAATCTCGTGCTGCTACACCACTGCCCCTCGCACCCCAGGAGAGGTGCTTCCCCCAAAGGTAACGCCAGGGCAAGCTGTGGCTCTCATCTCTGTTCAGGTCCTACCTGACATGAGCAGCAGGAACGAGTCAGGACAGGCACCTGAAGAGATGATGAGCTACCAACAACTGCAGAAAGGACAGAGTGCAGAAAGGCAGCAGCAATCTCAGCTCCCTCCTGCCCGGGGTCAGCTTGATGTGGGAAAGCAGATGGAAGTTGCATTGGGACCACCAGACAAGCCCTGTCAGGGCTGCCTCCTGGGTGGTATTAATCACAACTTGCTGGTTACCACATTCAGATCAAAAACTCAGCAAACTCCTCGTTTGTCTCTACTGACTATTTTTGGTAGTGGTTTTGCATACATATTTCAAAGCTGGACTCCCAAGGCTTCTCAGATGACAGTGTGCAGAGCATTTACACAGAGCTCCATAGGTATTCAGTGCTGACTCCTCTTCCAGCTGCCTTGCTGAACACCAGCAATCCAGACAGCACTGCTAATTCCTGGTATTACACATGGAACACTCACGGGAATCAAATAAAACCACCTTTGGTTTTAGGTCCTGTCTTCCAACATCTAACAGACTCTAGTACGTATTTTTCAAAACAACAACGTATTTTCCTTCATTTTTTGCACAAAACTAGTAAATTACACTTTAACTTTAGCCACTGAGCTCCTGTAACACCCCCAAACAGTTTTTTTTAGAATCAGACATTTTGGATCTATCAGACCTGCACTGTTCATCTAGGCTGGCTCTGTCATGCTAACTACAATACTGGCAACAGCGGCACCAAGCACAGTACAGCACACTGGGGCTGTAAATCCAATGATCCTGAAGATACGAGACACAGGAATAACATTGCACTGGTGCTCACAAATTGTTTCAAAGTCCTATTCAGCATCTCTAGGTGGAGAGAGTAACTTTAAAGGCTAGCTGAGGTCCCTTTACCAGAACCCTGGATTCAGCAACACAGAACAGCCTTTTTCTAATCCTCTGCAGAGATAGAAGATGCTCAGAGGGCTGGAGCACCTGTCCTGTGGGACAGGCTGAGAGAGTTGGGCTTGTTCAGCCTGGAGAAGAGAAGGCTCCGGGGAGCCCTTATTGCCCCTTCCAGTACCTGAAGGGGCCGACAAGGAAGCTGGGGGGGACTTTTTACAAGGGCCTGTAGGGACAGGACAAGGGGTAACGGGTTTAAATTGAAAGTGGGGAGATTTAGATTGGATATCAGGAAGAAGTTCTTCCCGGAGAGGGTGGTGAGGCACTGGAACAGGTTGCCCAGAGAAGCTGTGGATGCCCCATCCCTGGAAGTGTTCAAGGCCAGGCTGGATGAGGCTTTGAGCAACCTGGTCTAGTGGAATGTGTCCCTGCCCATGGCAGGGGGGTTGGAACTGGATGGTCTTTAAGGTTCCTTCCAACCCAAACCGTTCTTCATAAAGCGTCACTGATAGAACTTCGGGTTGAGAGACACATACCGGGTATATACCTCAAAAGCAGTAAACAGGTCTGTCTTACACTTAGCTCACTGGGTATTTGTGACAGCTGGGAAAAGAATGGTAACAGTCATGTTCAGCAACTTCTGGAGATAATTTTAATATCAAACGCATCAGCATTCTCAAAGCACATATCTAACAAATCTACAACGGCACTCCTTTAATGTTATAAAATCAATTTAGAAAAGTTTATACATGACTTTTGCTTTTAAATATATATATAAACCAGTCAATCTAAAAGAAGAACAAATTACTTTATGATAAAAACTAACTTTACCATAAGAAAAAAAAAAAACTCAAACTGTTTGTCATAAGGAAACACTGAAAATATGCATCAATTAAAAAGGTGTAGAGAAAGGGCACACATTTCCCCATTTTCTCTTCCATGTGACTTACAATAAATGCAATTATCCCTGCAAGTAATGCTGATGAGGTGACATAGGTGAAGAAAGCCACAAAACCTCTGGGATGAGAGGGCCAGACGGGGGTGGAGGGGTAGTGAAAAACTACCCCATTCAAGTAGACACAAAGACAAAACCCACACAGTAATTGCACTAGGCTGCTCACAGCTATACAGAAGGTAACTGCGCTCAGCAAATTGTTTTAAAACTGCTTCTCTTCTCCAGAAAGAATGCTTCCTGGTCTGAGAAACAATGGCAGGGGATTTTTTTGGATGACTGTACAGAACCTGAAGTAATAACTGGATTTTCCTACTGCTATGTTTCAAAGTTGTCTTGAGGGAAAGGGACCTGAGAACCCTGCAATGCCATAAGAACGTTCACGTCTTTGGGTTGTCCTCAATTTTCATTTAAACTCTTTAGCCTATTCCCAGCTTTAAGAGCTCTGGTTTGGTAGATATGTGTAAGACACAAGTGGTTATCTGACCCATGGTCCCCCTGAAGGGTGCGATGAGATTTGCTTACTTACGGTGGAGAAAGCATCCTCTTTACAACAGTCACCTTCTATCGTGCAGTAACTATAGAAAAAAGTGTGCACATGTCAAAATGTTATTGAAGTTTTATGTGATGACTGAGGAAAAACTAAATAAATACGTATTAAGACAACGATAAACTTGTGCTAGTTTGTCAAATCGTCTGAGTTCAAATACTCAAATATGCAGGCAACTTTACTCCATTCTCCACAGCAAAGTATAAATCTTGTTTGTTTTAAATGTAAATTACATATCTTAAAGACATATTATATATAACATACTGACCTTTTTGAATGAAAATGGCCTTATTTTTCAGTAAAACATATCAAACCTTTGAGGTTGTTAAGCCACAATGTCACTTGCCTTTCTAATGCAAGTGATGCCATAAGGTTCACCGGTGTAACTCCCAGAAATAAGGCAAACAGGAATTAAATTCTACTGCCTACATGTGTTGTACTGGCATGTAATTTGAAAGCAAGATTTATTCTAAAATCTGTTTAAAAAAAAAATCATATTCAATACTTGAAAAAAATCCATTCTCAATTTGAAAAGATCTCAAAGGTCACTCTCAAGCAGAAGTCTTATATTCACGGAAATAAATTTTTATGATGAAAATGCTAGAAAAGGGATGAAAAAAACCACACACACAAAAAAACCCCAAAACAAAACAACAAAAAAACCTCAGCAGCCTCAAATCTTGGCAGAATTTTCTGACACATGCACACTACTTCTGTATATAATCAGAAAAAAAAAAAAACATCTCTAAAGAGAGTCAATATTAGATCCTTAAATTAAAACAATACATAGTATTCATTCTATCTGTATGAGCTGCAAAATCAAGAGAGACAGTATAGGGTCAAATTCTTGTCTCCAGGCCTGACTCCTACATGATCCTCTGTTAATAAAGAACTGTAAAGACAGGGTCCAAAAGATGAAAATATTTTTACACCCTTCTGGCACATACCTGTATGCGGCTGTCATATCGCAAGTCAAGAATCAATTAGCAATCCATGTGTGTTAGCTTTTAACTTACATATTTACACTTTTATCTACAAGCTTCTCCTTTCCCCCCCACAGCTGCATTCTATGACCACACAATGCAAATGAAAAAAGAAAATCTTTAAATAAATACACACTGAACAAACACAATACCCCTTGTGGGTTTTTTTTTTTTCTTCTTCTTCCTTGCAAAGCGTAAGGAGCTGCTAAGCAGAATTCCAGTTACTTTATACAGCAATGTTCTTTGCCAGGCCTGGCTTATTAGATTTATTAGCTACTGCTGCCACTATGCTGTTGAAAGTGCAGTTGCAAGATGAGGTCTCGAATTTCTTCTCTTTTGCTTCTGATCAGTTGACGAGGGAACCACTTCTCCAGCTGCAGTGGCTGTTCAAAGTTAACGATGGGATCCTGGTAACAGAAAAAGGAATATTTACAGTATGAATTTCTGAAAGCAACCTTCAAAAATAATTTCAAAGCCCTCCATTACTGTTGAGATCAAGGAGGCTCAAGCAAGTTTCCATGAGACAGTGACAGGCTTCCAAGTCAAATTCCAGTTCCTCCATGGCAATCACATACGTACCTACCCTTGCCACAAGTTAGTCATGGTAAACTCTGCACAAGGTTATCACCACTTCTCATAAAAACACATCGGTACCAGCACATATTCAAGGCATATTCCATGTACTGTGAGAGAGCCAGATGCACTCCTGGTATCTAACATGGGACAGGCATACCTCAGTCACAAAACATGAGCGTAGTCACGCTATAGGGAAGAATCCAGCATGCAGCAGTTAAGCATGAAGAGGTTTTGTTGCCTTAGGCACATGTTTTCCTGTCATGAGTTGGTCTGTCTAATAGACAACAACACAGAAGCAAGCACTGCTAGCAGTTTTAGCCAGGACACGAGAAGGGGAAAATTCGGAACTAAAGAGGACACCAAACTGACATGGCTGAGAGACGCTGGCAGCTTAGGCAGTGTATTGGGTTTGCCTGCCGAGGTAGTGGGGGCCTACAGGGGTGGCTTCTGTGAGAAGTTGCTGGAAGCCTCCTGTGTCTGATAGAGCCCAGTGCCAGCTGGCTGCAAGATGGACACATCGCCAAGTCCATCAGTGACAGTGGTAGCAGCTCTGGGATAACATGCTTAGGAAGGGGGAAAAAAGCCCAAAACAGAAGAGGAGATTTTGCAGGCAGACAGAGAGCAACATGTGAGAGATAGAACTCTGCAGAAAGCAAGGTCAGTGAAGGAAGGACGGGGAGGAGGTGCTCTGGGGCAGAGGTTCCCCCACAGCCCGTGGTGAGAGGGCAGGCTGTGCGCCCTGCAGCCATGAAGGGTCATGGAGCAGGGAGCAGAGACCCCCCTGCAGCCAGGGGAGGGCCCCACGCCCGAGCAGGGAGATGCCTGAATGAAGCTGTGAGCCTGTGGAAAGCCCATGCTGGAGCAGGCTCCTGGCAGGACCTGTGACCCCCTGGAGGACCTGCACTAGAGCAGGCTGCTCCTGAAGGACTGCAGCCCACAGGAGGGACCCATACTGGAGCAGTTCATGAAAAACGGCAGCCTGTAGGAAGGACTACAGTTGGAGAAGTCTGCCACTCAGGCAGAGGAGGCAGAGAAAAGCAGGAGTGAATTTGAGCCCAGGAAGAAGGGAGGTGTGGTGGAAAGGTGTTTTCAGATTTGTGGTTAGTTATCTTTTTACTCTGATTTTGATTAATGATAATTTTTTTTTTCCCCAAGCTGAGTCTCTTTTGCCCATGATGATGATTGCTGAATGATCTCTTCCTGTCCTTATCTTGAGCCTTTCATCATATTTTCACTCCCCTGCCCAGCTGAGGAGGGCAGTAACAGAGCGGCTTGGTGGACACATGGGCTCCAGCTGGGGGCCACAGGGCAGTAACAGAGCGGCTTGGTGGACACATGGCCTCCAGCTGGCGTCAACCCACTGCAGACAGTAAGACCACAACACCACATCTGATTTGCCAGTCAATTTTTTCCCTCCTTCCCTCTACATTTTTTTTTTCATGCTTCTATTTCACTTTCTCCTTCCTTTGAATAAATAGAAAAAGCAAAGCAAAAAACACATCACAATTTGCAATCTATGAGCCCTGGTATGTTTAGGACAAATTAGCACCACCTTGTCCTGGACTTGCTTTTGCAGGCAGAACATGACACCGCTCTGTTAGAGAGCAGGCAGTTCAAAAGCACTGGGCAAGAGTTTGATTTTCCACCTACACAAGAGCTCAACTCATGTATCACAGAACCAAAGAACAATTGAGGACTGAAGGAACGTCTGGAGGTCATTGCGTCCGACCACCCTGCTCAAGCAGGACCTAGAGCCAGTTGCTAGGACCCCGTCCAGACAGCTTTTGAGTATCTCCAAGGAGGGACACCTCACAACCTCTCTGGGAAAACTGTACCAGAATTTGGTCACCCTCACAGTTTAAAAAAAAAAATAAAAAAAAAAAAATAAAGCGCATTTCCTTACGTTCAGAGGGAACTTCCTATTTGCATCCACTGCCTCTTGCCCTGTCACTGGGCACTGCTGAAAATAGAGGGCTCTGTCCCTTCTGCACCCTCCCTTCAGATATCTGTATACATTGAGAGGATCCCCCTCAGCCTTCTCTCAGAGTCCCAGCCCTCTCAACCATTCTCTCACAGAAGAGATGCTCCAGTACCTTAACCACCTTGGTGGGCCTTTGCTGGACTTGCTCCAGTAGCGCCATCTCTCTCTTGTACCGGGGAGACCAGAACTGTACATAGCACTCAGAAGAATCACCTCCCTTAAACTGCTGGCAACATCCTTCCTAACACAGACAAGGACACTGCTATCCTCCTTCGCCACAAGGTCACGCTGCTGGCACGAGTTCACCCTGGTGTCCACCAGGACCCTTAGGTCCTTTTCAGTGCAGCTTCTTCCCAGCTGGGTGTCCCTGAGCTTACACTGGTGCCTGAGGTTGTGATTCCCTGGGTGCAGGACTCCACACTTCTTGCGGAACTTCATGAGGTTCCCGTCAGCCCATTCCCCAGGATTTCAAGGTCCCTCAGGATGGCAGCAGGACCCTCCAGCATGTCAGCCACTCCTGCCAGTTTTGTGTCATCTGTGAACTTGCGGAGGGTGCACTCTGCCCAACATCCAGACCATTAATGAAGATGTAAAACAAGACTGGACCCAGTATTGACTCCTGTTGTCAACTGCTAGTTGCTGGCCTCCAGCTAGACTGCCTGACGCTGATCACCATCCCCAGAATCCATCCAGTCAGCCAGTTCTCTAACCACCTCACTGTCTGCTCATCCAGCTCATACTCCATCAGCTTTTCTATGAGGGTTTATGGGAGACAGTGTCAACAGCCTCACTGAAGTCCGGGTAGACAGTGTCCACTGCTCCCCCGTCACCTACCAAGCCACTCATTTCATCATGGAAAAGTTATCAGGTTGGTCAAGCATGACACGCCGTTGCCTTTGTGAACCCGTGCTGACTGCTCTCAATCCCTTTCTTGTTCTTCATGTGTCTGGAAATGGTTTCCAGGATTATTTGCTCCATCATGTTCCCAGGGATCAAGGTGAGGCTGACCAGCCTGTCACTCCCCAGGTCCTCCTTCCTCCCTTTTTGGAAGATGGGAGTAACATTTGCTTTCCTCCAGTCCTCTCCCAACTGCCATGACTGTTGAAAGGCTATCAGGAGTGGTCTCACAATGATACCAGCCAGCACACTCATGCATGTCTCCAGAGGCCCGCTGGCATCTCTGCTTGACTTCCTGTTTGTTTGAATGAACTGTTCTTTAGCTAGGAGGTGTTGTTCCTGGAGTATCAACCAGTCTTCTTGGTCCCCTCTTTTCTCCAGGGCCTTATCCCATGGAACTCTTCCAAACAGATCCCTGAAGAGACCAAAGTCCAGGCTTGTGATCTTGCTTTTTTCCCTGCTCTTTCCTCTCATGATCCTGAACGCCACCATCTTATGGTCACTACAGCCAAGGCTGCCTTTGACCTTTACATCCTCAACCACACCCTCCTTGATCGTATGTGGTCCAGCAGAGCACCTCTCCTCAATGACTCCTCTATAACTCAGGTCAGGAAGTGGTCATTGTTGCTCTCCAGGAAGCTCTGGGATTGCTCACATCCTCCTGTGTGAGGGTGGTTAAAGTCCTCCACTGGGACCAGGGCCTGTGAACGTGACGCTGCTTCTAGATGTCCCAACTGCCATGACTGTTGAAAGGCTATCAGGAGTGGTCTCACAATGATACCAGCCAGCACACTCATGCATGTCTCCAGAGGCCCGCTGGCATCTCTGCTTGACTTCCTGTTTGTTTGAATGAACTGTTCTTTAGCTAGGAGGTGTTGTTCCTGGAGTATCAACCAGTCTTCTTGGTCCCCTCTTTTCTCCAGGGCCTTATCCCATGGAACTCTTCCAAACAGATCCCTGAAGAGACCAAAGTCCAGGCTTGTGATCTTGCTTTTTTCCCTGCTCTTTCCTCTCATGATCCTGAACGCCACCATCTTATGGTCACTACAGCCAAGGCTGCCTTTGACCTTTACATCCTCAACCACACCCTCCTTGATCGTATGTGGTCCAGCAGAGCACCTCTCCTCAATGACTCCTCTATAACTCAGGTCAGGAAGTGGTCATTGTTGCTCTCCAGGAAGCTCTGGATTGCTCACATCCTCCTGTGTGAGGGTGGTTAAAGTCCTCCACAGGGACCAGGGCCTGTGAACGTGACGCTGCTTCTAGATGCCCACAGATGGCCTCATCCACTTGTTCTTCCTGATCAGGTGGCCTACAGCTGATGCCCACTATGTCACCCCTATTAGTCTGCTCTTTAATCATGACCCGTACGTTCCCAGTTAGCTCTTCATCCAACCCTAGGCAGAGCTCCATGCATTCCAACTGCTCTCTCACATAAAGGGCAATGCTACCTTGTCATCTTCCCAAGCCTGTCCTTCCTAAAGAGCCTGTATCCATCCATCACAGCACTCCAGTCACATGAGCTATCCCACCACACCCCCGTGATCTCAACAAGATCATAGCCCTGCAACCACACACAGATCTCTAATTCCTCACAT
>NW_010266070.1:17413-21513 GCF_000690775.1 Eurypyga helias
TGCTTTGGAGTGGCAATCTGTTCTACTACTGAAGTAAAATCCGCCCACTGGCCAAGGCCCCACACAAGGTTTCCCTTGCACAGGACTCTCAGAGAGAACGTGGACCACATGCATAAGCATTCAAAGGCCAGAGCAAGAGTGAACTGATCAGGGGGAGGATGAGCTGGGGACACGCTAAAGGACAGTGCCTGAAGCCCAGCACCTGGTGATGTTTAAAGGCATGTGCTGAGCAGGAAAGAGAGGCTCCCTTAGCTCTGCGCATTCCCTTTTAAGGAGTCCCCCCTCCCTCCCTCTGCAGAAGCTGCTGCCTACAGAGCCACCCAAAGGCCAATGTACAAGCCAACAAAGTTTTAGAGGCTACAGTAAGAGACGCACAGAAAAGACGCCTTTGTAACACCTGTAGGCCAGAAATGTGTAAACAAAATATACTCCGAATACACCTCAATAGTTAGGGATATTGAATGTGTCAATGTAAAAGCAGTATTAAATTACAAGGTCAGAAATGTTTGCCAGTGAACACAAATGAGAAAATAAGCGTGCTCCAGATGGTCCAAAGATTCCTGCCACTATCTGAAGAATGGGGTTTATCTCTACTTCCTCAAATGGCTTTGACATTTTTGAGGCTGAGCATCACAAGCTTTTGTGTCTGGCTCTATCCCTCAGAAATATTTTTTTGGCTTCAAGGTGATTTTGGGGAAAGGAGATGGTAGTTTACATTTGTACCTGGAAGAAGCTTTCCACATATTGCAGCAAGTAGACCCCACAGTCACTGCTGTTATCTTGTTTAGGCACTCTGGGGCAGAGGTCAATCATTGTTGATTTACTGAAGTCTCGATGTGTTTTTCGTTTAGCTTCCCACTCTACTTCAAGGTACCTACAAAAGAATGCAGATTAAATACTTGAGAAATAACTCCCAAGCTCAATGCATTTTGGGATGCTACTCAGTACTGTTCTGGAACTAGCAGAAAAGCTAAAACAGCTTAAACTAATTTCTTACATAGAATCTGCCAGACAAATCAATACAAGGAACAGCATGATTTCCACTATCCAATAATCTATCACACTCAGAGGCATCTCAACTACATAATATGCAATGTAGAAACCAGAAGGCTGCATGACATTATTATTTAGAAGCAGTTATTTGTGATGTTTCCTCAAGCTATTAGGATACCAAGACAATTTACACCTTAACTAAAGGAAAAACTCCAGTAATCTTTCCCAGCTATCACACATATTTTTCCTGTGATCATCCTAAGAGGCCAGCAGCTGTTTTCTAACCTAAGCAAACCATTAAAAAACCCTTAGACTACACCTTAAAAACAACTTCAGGTACAATTACACCAGTATAATCATTGCAACTTGTTAAAAACCTCAAGGGATCACTTCTTTAATTATTATGACTTATTTGTTATCAGGCTTTTTTATGCCTGTGCTTCAGTAGCAACTTACTGACCCCACTTTTTGGGCTGGCCACTGATTTTGAGAATGGGATTGAAAGCATAAGGGTGTGATTTTCAAAGGCACCCGCTAACTATACTTTGCTGCTGAACTTAGTCCAAGTTGCAAAGGCTTAGGGTTTGTGAAAAGCAAACAAGGTCTGACTTAACATATAAATTTTTTACTCCCTAAAGTCAGACCTTGAGTTTGACTTCTAAAAGACCCAAGTCCTCCCAGTTCTGAGAACAAAAATGCATACAAAACACCTTTGGGGAAGATGGCACCTGTGAAAGAAGGCAAACATGAAACAAGTCAAAGATGAAGACAGTCCAGTGAAGCACATTCCCTAGAAACTACAAGAACCTATGACTGTAGACTTGAAAATTAAATTTGTTTGAGCCCGACCACTGCCCAAAACACAACAAAAATCAACTCAAGGAAAGAAGCGGTCAGGGAACCCCTACATCAGTTTGCTTAAACTTCTGTTTTCAGGGTGTAACTGCAAACTGAAGGAATAAGGTCTGCCTCCCAAACTTCCCTGATCTCACAACTCCATAAATCACCTCTTTGTTTTCTGACTTTTCATGACAGCTCTCTGAAATCCAGCAAACCACCTTCTCTGGAATTTCAGGAGTAGCTTAAAGCCTTGAGCACTAAGTTAATACACTGCAGAGAGATTAAAAAAATAATAAATTGCTATTTCATTCTTCCTCCCAAGACACATGTGGTGAGGAGGTCTCTCTATCTAAAGAAAAGATGGTTTCACAAACATTTCTGATACTCATCTAACCCTCACATAGTACTTTGACGAATTTACTTTTACAAGAAGGATATACTATTTCATTCACAGATTTTTGTTCCTTTCAATAAAGACAACAGAAACAAAAAGAATAGCTCTGTTTAGTTTCAAATATTTAATATTAGCATTAATATCAATATTTTTAAATGTTGCTAAAGTCATCACTGTGTAAATGTACTGAAAGTTTCAAGATTTTCTTCCAATACCTATACACTTATCACATGAAAGACTCAGTATATTTCTACTTTCACTTTTCAAAACAAATAATACCATTCCCATATAACTACACTGAAACATCAAGCATTTAGACAGCGTCAGTCTAGTTTCTAATTTTTTGAACATAAACAGGATTGCATTTTAACACTGTAATCTGTAAGCTCTATCAAAAAAAAAGATCACACCTTTTTAAAATTAGTCATTTACATTTCAAAGTATTTATTTTAAAGAATCTGGGTTTTTACCCTTAAAAACAGGCTCCATTACTGAACTGAAGCAGCTTAAAAAAGCCTCTACTTTTAATATGGTTTTCTAATGTTTTGGGGTTTTTTTTTAATTTCAAAAAGACTGTCCAATTTACAATATCTGCATCATATATGGGCTGCAGAACAAAGGCTTTTCACACAAGCCTCTGTACTGCTATTGCAATTTTCTTTGTCCTGGCTCTTCATGGATTTTCCTTTAGCATCAGAAATATGCACCTTTACAGAGAAAAGTATTTTGGACATAGAAATATGACCAGCAGCATCACTTTCTAATAGATAGAAACTGAAGTTACTTACTCTCTCAGAACCTGAACTGTTTTCTGCACAGAACCAGCTTTCAAAGAATCTAAGATGAGTATACAAGGCCTGTACACAACAAAAACAAACAAATCAGTGAAGTCTTTCATTAACAACACTACTGAAGCATGTATTTTGCTTGAATATAGCCTAACAAGAACATCAATATCTGAACAAACACAGTAAAAATAGACAAGTTCCTACAGCTGTGGCTTTATGACAAATAACTGAATGACTGCAAAAATTTTTAATATAATTTAATGATACAGTATTAGTATGAAAATAGAAACCTACCTTTTACAAATCTGCCTTTTGGAATTACTTAGGGAAATCTGGGAGAAGAGAAAATAAAGATCATCTTAAAAAACACACAACAACTATAAACTTAAATATGTTTGTAGATTTAAAGGTAAAGCCAGAGAGGCTCCCATTTCAGAAAGGGAGAAACTGATAAATAATTCTTAAAGTCACGTGAAAGCATAGCATAGGCAACATAGGTAGGCAGAGGAGGACTTCAGGCTAATTCAAAGTGCCTTGCACATGCTGCAGGCCACACAAACATCGGCAGCTGCAAAAAAGAGATGATGCAAAATCACTTGGTCAAGTCTCAGAGCCTTCAGAAAAAAAGTACTATGTTTCCTCTGTCAGTACAAAAAGGCACTTACTTTAGAAATACCTGAACCCAGGACTGAAGCTGAAGCAGCAATTTCATTGCCACCTAGTACAAGAGAACAAATTAAAAAAATCTTAATATCTCCTAATTGAAATCTTTTCATTTTCAAATTCATGATTATCAGTATTCAAAATAAGATAGTAAAGTATCAACTGATTTTGCTTCCCTTCTAAATGTTCAAATACTAAAGTTACTGAGGGTCTGCCTTACTGATAAAATTCTTCTAAGAACTTCCACTCATGATGGGATCTGAGCCACTGACTTTACATGTCCCTTCCAATATTTTCCAGTGTTGCAGACAACCAGAACACAGTGCAGTCCTTGCTATGAATGGTAATACAGAAATATATTACATCAATCTTGATATGGAAGGTAATTTTTAAGACATCATATCATAGAACGGTTTGGGTTG
>NW_010266071.1:0-13133 GCF_000690775.1 Eurypyga helias
CCATTCTGTGATTCTATGATAAAGCGCATGGTCATAACTGCTGAGTGAAAAGGCATTTTTTCCCTCATCTGATAATAGTCATTATAAATCTGAGCTGTTCAGCCTCTGGAACACTCATCATCGGAACTGCAAAAGCCACATTCATCATTACACAGGAAATGCTGAGCACAAAAGCACAACAGAAGAATAGTGTATACTGAAATTATATTTTTAATGCATAGGCATTGTGTATCACTTAACTTCATCAGAGCTGAAATACATAGGAAAGTAAAAAATTCTGGTTACAGGTTATTTCTCTGCTGTACATATGTATATATTAACGACCATTAAACACAAAAAGCACGATTATGAAGACTGCTATACACCATTTCTATCACAAGGTGGTGCAAGTGACCTACAAGCACGTCGCTTTACAAAACTGGCAGTATTTTGCTTTGTCGCCCTCAGGCTAATAAGGCATTTTTTAACATATAAAAATAAGCAAACAAACTCCGGCAAAACAACAAAGTAACTCCCCTCCCCCTTGACTCGCAATCTGCTGCTTTTCTTGACTCAGAATATTGCTTCAGCCTAACTTGGGAGTTTCCAAATTCCTCAACAGGCTGTTAGCTGTACACCTCTACAAGAAGTTGTACCGGGAAAAAGGCTCTTGCCGCTGTCAGGTCTGAAACACTTTCACAGAGAACAGGGGATGCTGAGAAGCAGGTGTAGATATGCTATTTAATTCCCTAAGCTTGAGGAACACAGGGCACTTTCCCAACAGGAGATAAGAAGTTCTGTACTGCAGAAACTCACAATTTAATGCATAGAATACAGACAAAAGGGTTTATGTATTTTATAATGCAGCAGGTGTTTAGCATATAATACCTATTAATATACTTAAACACATTTAAATGCACTTCCACGGCAACTTAGAATTGGCAACAGAAGTCAGATGCAGCATTACACTTTTGGCAGACAGCTCAGAGGAACCTCAGTAGTATCCTTGTACTCCCATCAGTAGTGCTCATCCGCATCAACGAACCTAGACAAAGCGCTCATGCTACACCCTGTTATCTCTGTACGTGGAGCATGTAGCTGTGACGCAGGCTACTGTTCCAGAATCTATAACAGCAACTTGCAGCAGGGTGATTTAGGTTCACTATAACTACTTCCCTAATCCTAATACTTTGCGTTGCGTATCTGGCACAGCACTTCATTATCTTTTATGTATAAAGTAATAACACATTTGCACTACACTGATAAAAAGATGACTGTAGATTTTTATATAAACAAACATATGAATTAGATTTCAAAAAAGAAAGAACTTGGCTTAATATGAAAAAACCCTTTTCCTTAGTATTCCAGTACTGAACCTATTCAGGACCCGCGTCCACCAAGGAAAATGGAGTAGAGAGTAACATATTCATCCATGACTGGTAACTAGTCAACTGTCTACAAAACCTTTGGTAAGTTTTACAGGATGGGTAAGACAATACACGTATCTTCCATCATTTAATGTTAATATGAATTCAGATTTCTAACAGAATTATACATGTATGGAAAGAAATAGTAAGAATAGCAGCTCCAGCAACTAAAAAAAGTCACACACACTATGACCAGGTGCAATCTAGAGTGCTCAGGCTACATTTATCATTAGTCCATTCTGTTGTAACACGCTACAGCTAGACCATCCACAATCAGATCAGTCAGATGTCTAACCCAACCCCTTAAATGTGAAACTGCAAAACTGGTGTTTAGGATGGGCGTATTTTGGGAGTGATAAACGAGACCTTCACATCCACCTACGTTACACGCTCTGACAGGATCAGAAGAGATCCTCAGAAAGCAGCACGCAACGGGGAGACAAGAAAGCTTCATCTGAACCCCTAAGCAAACACAGCACGATTGACACTTGGTGTAAATGGCAAAGAGAAAGCTCAAGCCAAGAAAATAAACCCAAAATTCTTTGACCTGAAGAAATGCAATATGCTTACAGGACTAGAGCTTTGAGGCTTTCTCCTACCTTCCTGCTGGGAGGGAAGAGGCAAGATTGGTTTTTTTGCAGGCACTTTTCATTAGTGAGCTCATGAAGAAGCAGCATGATTCAAAATACGACAAAACCAATATAAATTCAGTAGCACTTTCACATCCAGTCTTTGCTTGAAGACACGCAGTTGTAAATCAGACAAAGCTTTTTAACTGAGAAGTGAATTCTAACTTCACAGAAAGCCCTTTAAAGATCAATAGTCATGACTCTTTTACAGAAAACAAAACCAAACCCCAACCAAAACGGATCTGGAGTTCCTGTTCTCCAGCACAGTACACGCCGAGCACATCTTACAGCCTTTAGCACAGCAGCCTCCAAGGCCAGTAATGTTCCTCCAAGACGTCAGAGGTTTACCTTGATTCACCCTAGTTATTCCTGCACGGCCTTAAGAGATCGTACGCTAAAAGAGAACATACCTTAACGACCCGTTTGGGTCATCTTTACACAGCCCTGAATCCCAGGCACTGGCCAAAGGCACTCAAGTGGCAAACGTGAAGTAGGCATGCAAGGAGGGCCTTGACGCTCTGCTCCGACACTTCACTCGCCTAATTAGGAAACTCCTGTGACAAAACCGTGTTACGGTGGCTCAACAGGCACAGAAGCCTGAAGTATTCCAGATTCGTTGAAGCACAGACAAATTTTTATCTGCTTGGTGGGGATATACCCTCTTTTTCATGTCCGACTGGTTTTATGATCACTGGGAAACTGCAGTCCTCAGTGCTGATCCCCACAAAAGTAACTGAACACTCCCACTGGCCATATTTATCCAACAGGCAGCTGTTCCACTTCCAGCTGTTCTTCCTTCCCCTTCTCTCTGCATATTCAGCCCCTTGTTTTTTCTTTCACTTCGCAAAACAAGATGCGCTCACGTAAGCCCCATCCCCCAAATCAACATCAAAATACTAACACAATTACAATTTGGGCCCTTAAAGGCACACTTGGCAAGGCGATTTGCAGCGACAGCTAACAGACATGACCATACAGAGGTGTGTGTATACACGTATACCCAAATATCTCCAGAGCCAGAGTCCGCAGACACAGCAGTAAAGCAAGCACAGAGCCTCCGCTGCCCCGCTCCGCCCACTCACTTTGCAGCAGGATTCTTAGGAGGTTGCAGTTTGTATGTGCTGAAGTAGTTCACCACTTGCTGAGGAATTTCTGCCAGGACACACTGCGCCAGAGCTTCTTTTGGACACTTAGAAAAAAAGAACACCAAATTTCAGTTTCCACCAACTGCTAGAGGAGAGCCTACGACGGGTAATAAACACCTTCCCTACTAGGCCAGTTTGAAGCCTGGCATTTCAGAGGGCTTTACGCAGCGCCCTTGTGGGAGAGATGGAAGCCTCCCTGACATCTCTACCTTCTCGCTCCCATCACCAGGAACCAGCCGGTTGCCTTGTCCCTCTGCAGTTAAGAGGAGCTGGGTGCACAAAGGGCTGCCATGCCCGAAGATACTTGCTGTCACATGAAACGCACACACAGAGTGCGGACGTCAAACTTCAGCCCGAAAACCCACTTCCGCTATCTGCTTAAGATAACCCTTCAGGGGCTTGTCTAATCCTCTGCACCAGGTGCCATCCACAGCAACCGTATCGCCACAGAGTGGCTCTTCCAGAGACACTGCTTGTACTGTAAGACCAAGTACTCATGGGAAAAAAAAGCATCTCTCTTCTAGAAACTGAAAGCATTTGAATATACAATTTCATATGCAATGTTGATTCTAGTTACTCTACATCCAAGTGCATTATTCGATAAGCATCTTCCAAATTGATTTTACCCTCTTCTCCTTTCAGTTTCCCCGAGTTGCTCTGAGATTAAAATGGAACTTGAATCAAAAGCAAAAATAAAAATGCAAAGACAAAATAAGGAGATATAAGAAGTCTTAATATTAACCCTGTTAATAATGAACAAAACAAAATTAGAACATATTAGGATGGAAATAAAAATACTCATCATCCCCATCCTGAGGAAACTTTGGGGGTTGTTTTGGTTTTTAATTAATTTTTTTCCAGCAACTTGACACGTAAAAGCCAGGCTCTATTAGCCTGTGCATATTTTATTGGGTTCTACAGCAAAAAATGAGAACTCCATTCTTTCACCACCTATTTTTTATGCATTTGCTTTAATGAAAATTAAAATTATCACCCATATTGTGCCCACACACAATTTCTACTGATTAACACTTGCCTGATTTAATCTTGAATTTCAATACTGCACTAAAATGTGAGACTAACCCACGTTTACAAACGGGCATCCACAATAAAAACCACTTTTCCATAAGAATGCAATCACAGTAAGTTCTTCCTCCCAAATGAAAAACATTCACGTCTTTAATCAAGCCTGAGGGAGATTTACAAAGATCATTCCCCTGCAGAAGCCTGCCAGAAATGCAGTGCTCAAACCAGAAATGGAGTCTTTTTAAACAGGAAGCAGATCACCTAATGGAAATTCTACAGATGCTCAAGTCTTCTGATTTCTGTTGTTGGTTTTGGGCTTGCAGGGTTGTGGGGTTTTTTTACCATTTCATAAAGACCTTTCTTGGATTTCAGAATCCATTTTAGAGACATCGCAAGAGCTGAGGAGTGTATGTAGGATACCCTAGCAAACCCTGCATACCTCTACAGTATCTACTAGGCATACCCTTGAGATTACTTACGTTTTGGAATTTCCTGAATGGCACAAACTGGACAATGTCTCTGACAGCCGGTTCACCTGACGAGGACCTGAGAACTCCATTGTCACCATCAAGAAACTCCATGGCATCAAAGTCTGCTCCTCCCACACCAACAATGATAATGGACATGGGCAGTTTCGAAGCGTTAACTATGGCAGTTCGAGTTTGGTCGAGGTCTGTTATCACACCATCCGTTATGATCAGAAGCACAAAGTATTCCTGTCAAATCAATAAACACTGTGCTACGACAAAGCAGCAGGACACACGTAGGCACTTAGAAAAATGCACATACAGGCTACGTAGTGTTGTCACTTTGAGCATCTTCAATGCACTCCTGAATTTTACATCAAACATTTAAGTTGTGGTCAGACTTCACCTGTACAGTCTGACAAAATTCAGAATGACAACAGAATCAATCTTATAAAAGAAGTTATCTTTAAAGAGCCACCTCCCAAAACCCCAATGCCTTTTCTCCTCTCCAAAATCCCCAGACAAACCAACAGTTAACCTATCTTCCAAGGATTTGTCCTGGGATAGAAGGCAGTTCATTAAGGTTTTGGACTTGCATTTGTTTCCTTTCTGGTCTATCGATACCGTTACCCTTTGCTTCATTCATTCAAAAACAGACGAACAAGAGTGCTACCAAGGGTAATGGAACAGGCCTTCATTTCCTCAGTGTATCCTTAAAATCAGAGATATAGATTAAAACACATCTTCTTGTGCTGAAAACCAACATGCCCATTTTTAAACACCTTTAATCATGTTTTCTAGCTGCTTTATGAAGTTACTGAGACCAACTTGCAGTACTTCAGTAACTTGTTCGAGTACCATCTCAGCTGCTAACACTACCCTGACAGGGCTCCAATAAAAGCTGGCATCTCAGCCTCTGTTCTGGATTGAAATATCAAGAACAAGCTAGAAGTACAAAGTTCAGAAACTAACAAATGCTTTTTGAACTTCTGGTCTTCTCTCACTTCGTGCATTTCAGACGGTTACTGCGCAGCACAAACTGAAGTTCCAGAGGTACTCTCAATACTCTTTGAAGTCTTCCTCTTCATTACTTTGCTTCCCATCTTTCCTTATCTGTTTCCAAAATAACTGGTTTTCCCTTATCTCCTGTGTTCAGGTATCAACTCTTCTCACTGCTCCCCAGCACTCCATTCCCTGGCTCCAAGAGTGCCTACAAAGCAACCCTGATCAGAGAAGGCTGTGACCAGCAGCACGATAGCACATCACATTGGATTATTTCTCTCTTATACTTCCCCCATACTTGGGGGGGGTGGGGCAGGGGGGAAGGGAAGCCAACTCAAAGACTGCCAAGGCAAAACCTTATCAGCCTCTGGACATATGAAAATCCATAGCTGTTCACCAAATTGGTTTCCACAGGTGCTTTTATATGCAAAAATAGCTAATCTTATTTTCTGGTTTTACCTGACGTCTGAGACACCAATATTTGCTACCATCTGTGATTTGGGATATATATGGCTTCCGATTTGCTGAACTTGCATGGATTATGATCTAAATGACTCAAGTCTTGCCCTTCAGACTTCCTATTTCTTAATACAAACAGCAACTCACACATACAATTTTAACAGGGAGGAAGGTACAGAACACAGTGCACCTGAAGCTTTACAGAAAGGACAGTTAATCATCTATGTTGGCACCCGGGTGTCAGGAGTTATATCCTCCATTTCTTCGTTACCTTAATTAATTCTCTTTCTCAACTATCTAATGTGAAACAAGGGCAAGTTGATTTTTTCCAGCTGAGGTTAAATCACTCTCCTATATAAATCTAATTTAAGCCTTTGTGTATATATATATACACACACACACATTATATACACACACACACTATATAGGTCTACAAGAGCTTTCAACAGAAGATACTACAAAGGTGTCATGTATTTTTAAGCTGTTATTTCAACTCTGAAGAGTTTATTTAGTAAAGGTAGGAGAATTCTTGTGTACCATCTGCAAAAATCAGTTAGCTTTTATCTCATTTTAAGAGCACCAAAAAACAATTCACAAGGTAAATGGCCAGCTGTCCAAACAAGCAGACTTAAAAGCTTAAAAAAGTATTTATAAAGTAGGTGGAAAGAAAAAAGTTAGAAAAAACCCCACACACCACCATAAAGCACTTACAGATGCTGTTTGCTGTTGTGTAGCTGCAGCAGCAAATCTTGCCACATGATTTATGATTGGAGAAAAATTCGTTGGCCCATATAACTTCACTTGAGGAAGACAAGCCCGATACGCATCAACAATGCCTTGGATTCCTAGAGAACACCAGCAGATCACGTTAATGTTTTCACATCAGAAACAGGGTACTTGGAAGCACTTGATCTCCCTAAAAGACTGGATGTATCAGTTAAAGTGATGATGCAAAGATTTAAAACTAACCATGATGAAAAGAAATTAACGGTTCATGAGCAACGGAGGCCTTCAGCTCGACCAACGCTTGAGGCAGGTACTTAACACGCTTGGCTCCACAGGAACACAAGGGCCAAAGGCCGCACGCTCCAGCGTGCGTAACTGAGTACAGCAGGTCTCTTCGCCTGGCAGCCCGTGGGGCTTAGTATGTGACCAGAGAGGCCGCGTTCAACAGGCACTAGCAGCATCATACTCAAACCAGACACTCCACGCCTGCAGAGAAGTAGCATGAAGCGGCCTGACAACGTGAGGACTGTTCCCAGCTCACCTGTACTGTGCCCTAGCTGTTTAAAACACTTCCTTCCTGAACTAGTACAGAAGAAAGGCCAAATGCTATTTTTAATAACTAAGAAAACTGTTATAAAATTGTTTCCTGCTGTACAATATTTAATTAGAACCACATGCTTCACAGTTCACCTTTCAAATGTTTTAATCCCTTCACCTTAAGACATTTTATATCCCTAGGACTGATGTCACTTGCTCAGACTTACCGTTACAGAATGGGTTTGATGGGTTAAAATTTATCGGGAACTCGTGCGACACCTGTTAATACACAGAAAAGAAGTCAGGACTGTGTATACAATCTCCTCCTGAATTAAGCGCTTTTAGCTGTCTTATGTAGTGCATTTACATATTCCATTACCTGAAAGGATGGAGGAATTTGTGCACCAAATCCAAAGGCTGGAAACATCTTATCTCTAAAAAAAAGGCAATTTTAAAGAAATTGAAGTGAGTGCCTTCATTTAATAGCTGTCACAGTTGAGTAAGTTTAGCTAATCAGTGCTCCTTTTGACCATTAAAAATGCTGTTTGTTAAGCATTAAGAGGCAAAATTAAATGGAAGTTCCCCGTTATTGTTTCTAAGACCAAAACCAGTCACCAAATTGGCAAGAATGCAAGTGTTTCTTGACATTAACGCTGCTCTTTGCATCACAGATGAAGAGTCTCGCTTGCCTGCTGTAAACACGACCTTCTGCTTGGGACTATGTGATTGTGCAGGCATTGTGAAGTTGTTTTTAAATATGACATTTCAGCTCAGAGGTTTCACTCGATACATCTGCTGCCATCTTCACCACTGTTTTAAGAAACTACCACCAAAAAATAAAATATATATATATCAAAAATTACTTAAATAAAAATCTAAAACTCACGTGTCATAATCCTGAATGACCATCCCTACAGACCAAATGGCTGTTAGGTATTCATTAACTCCATTAGGGCTGAGGTAATGCAGAGAGTCTGGAGAGCGAGGGTCTCCGTTGGAGCCTGTAAAATCTATCCCCACCTGTCAAATGCAATATTTATATCAAATTCCAGTTAGAGGTAAAACGACGTTTCTTATCTCTGGCAAAGCCAAAGTGAAAATCATGAAGAGGTGTAAACAGTGGTTACCAGGACATCCACAAATCTAACAGGTACAATACTTCGGGGTAGGTTCCTTGGAATATTACCACACTTAGAACAATGCCACTAACAAAACCAGCAGATGCTCTGCATCCGTCAGAAGGGCTGAAACGACCTTCATCTGTCAGGTTTTCACTGTGTTTACCTTCAGTTACCATTCACAGCAGCTGGTAAATTAATTTCATTCTGTACCTTGCCATATACACCCTTCCTCTCAGAAGTACGACCAGCCAGACACCACACAGGCCTAGAGACCGTTCTTTCTCTGACCAGAACGTGTCTCCTCTGCTTTGGTAACGAGGCGTAGTACCAAGATGGAGACATCTGACCAAGATTTGTGCTGAATTTGGTTTGCAAATTATGTAACTTAAGGGTCCTAACCATCTCCTATGATGAAAGGCTGAGAGTTGGGCTTGTTCAGCCTGGAGAAGAGAAGGCTCGGGGGAGACCTTACAGCACCTTCCAGTACCTGAAGGGGCTACAAGGAAGCTGGGGGGGTCTTTTTACAAGGGCCTGTAGTGACAGGACAAGGGGTAACGGGTTTAAATTGAAAGTGGAGAGGTTTAGATTAGATATCAGGAAGAAGCTCTTCCCGGAGAGGGTGGTGAGGCACTGGAACAGGTTGCCCAGAGAAGCTGTGGATGCCCCATCCCTGGAAGTGTTCAAGGCCAGGTTGGATGAGGTTTTGAGCAATCTGGTCTAGTGGAGGGTGTCCCTGCCCATGGCAGGGAGGTTGGAACTAGATGATCTTTAAGGTCCCTTCCAACTCAAACCATTCTATGATTCTATGATTCCATGGCTTCTGTGCGTTAAGGGTCTTGAAAACCACCATTAAGGGCAACAGTGAAATCTTTGGTCGGAGGAAGGAAAAAGAAGATGGGGGGAGGGAAGAGCACATATGAAAAGGAAATTTGACCTAAATCAGGGAACTGTAAATTTCTCCTTGGTCTTCATCTACACAGCTCAGCCAGTTCCTAATGAAACAACTACAGTTCAAAGGTTTGTGCCATGAGTGAAGAAAATAATACTTTTCTATACAGACTAGACGAACTCCAGCAAAATGACTTCC
The DNA here is from genome assembly GCF_000690775.1 of Eurypyga helias. Lineage (NCBI taxonomy): Eukaryota > Metazoa > Chordata > Aves > Eurypygiformes > Eurypygidae > Eurypyga > Eurypyga helias. The sequence goes on from NW_010266071.1 coordinate 9,606, forward strand.
CCTCTTCATGCTACAGAACAAAACAACCCCCAAACCAACCAATAATCAAATGAAGAGCACAGGCAATCAATTATATACTTCAGTTTGTTCCAAAACTACAGAGCTACTTTATGTAAATGATTTAACTTACTGTGAAATTCAGCTGACACCCGCCCATGATGTAATCAAGGAACGTGCATTCTACTATGATCTAAAAATAGAAGTTAAAGATAAAAATTAAATTTTTGGGGGACAGAAGCACTAAGTGTAATTGCAGCAATTTCTGAGGTTCCAGATCTGTTATCTGCACTCATACCAAGCACTACTTTTACCCTACGGATAGCCACTGCAGGGAGGATGTTTACAGCATGTGCCAGCACACACTCAGCGCACCAGAATCAGGTGTTTCACAAAGTTACAGACAGACAGCAAAGCAGCTCCAAAGCACTACCATCTATTAAACCACGTACTGTGACAGACTTAACGTTTTATGGTGAGTTAAAATCTGCTGAGTTGGGAAATGAAGTGGTTCAGGAATGGCCTTACAAGCTGGTAAGCGACGTTTGCCATACAGATGGCGTCATCAAGAGAAAGTGAAGGGACAGGGGAGGACGTGTGATCCAGCTGTCAATCTACCTCCTTATACGAATCACAGCCCTTAAATACTTACTGTGCCTGGAACCTTCAGTCATTTTTAAGTTTCTTACAGTCTGAGGGCGAAGACATACGAGATGAGAGTTGTTACACTGAACACTTAAAAACAAAGAGTCATTCCATATTACTGACCTCACAGTGCTTAACGCTCACAATGCCGGAGTTTTTATAGTTTTTTTTCTTCTGTCTTTTCTTTTCATTGATGCACTCAAATTCAACCTGCATGAATACAAACAAATCCAACAAAAGCACTATAAATATTATTTATGCAACAAATTTTTAAATTCTTTATTCTAGGACTGATATTTTGGGCTTGTATTAAAAATTGAGTTTATTTCACAAACAAGTAAAATTAATGCCAGTCTGCCCAAATTCAGCACGACAAAACCCATTATCAAGACAGAGATTCTCTCTTACCCAAAAGCTTACAGAAAGGTTTGTTTAGACAACTGTGTTTCAATCAGAAGAAGAAATTCTGTACCACTTTCACCCTGAGAATTCTGCTAACAACTTCCTTTTTGGTAAAGGGATGGCGAGTCAGACGAGGCATCACCGTTTCCAGCAATCGTGGCAGTAACGTACAAAACACAAGGTATACTTCTAAGCTTTCCGAAATGAGTTGTTAGGGCTTGATCAGCTAAATTAACGAAAGTTAACTTGAAAGAAGGTTGTGCGGAATCTCCCACAGCGGCAGCCAATGTCAAAATGGCGGGAGTAACTAACCATCACGCTTGGAGTGTATAAAGTAAAATTCTAACGTACACTGGAAGCATTTTAGACACTATCAAATTAATCACTTAATAAGTTACTTTGAATAGGTATAGCAACAGTTCTCATGAAAATGACTTTCTTGAAGCATTTCCAAAACTAGAACAGGCAGATTGTAACTTAAAATACCTTCTCTTAAAATTCACAAGAGACCGTACCTATTATGCTACTGGTGGAGCAGTGGAAATGGGTATTTGTATTCTCAAGGAGCCTTTAGACAACACGCTGCACAGAAGCTCACTAGCACAGTTCTTACTGTGCTTGAAAAGGTGAACGTACAAACCTGCAAGGGTTGTTTAATTTACAGTACTGCTCTGTAACAAAGGTGTAAGGTTGGTGGGTTTTTTAAAGAAAAATGAATAAAGAAAAACATCTTGTTAAATGATTCATAACTCTTCATTAAAAGAGCAGAAAAAAAAAAATTATTAAATCCTCCTGCTCCCCTGTTTGGGTTTTTTTGCACACTTCAATTACAATAAGAAGGATCCCTGTCAGCACTGAAAGCTGAACTGATATCACATGGACCCTGAAAATATAGGAAAAAAAAAAAAACCACCTAAGAGTCTCAACTAGGGGCATATGAATTACATGCGTATGGTATGAGTCCAAAATTCCTTACAAACAATATAAAACCCTAAGAGGCATTAAACTGAAGCGAACACAATTCAAACTGAATTCAGAAACAAGTAGCTAGAAAGCACGGTAGGGTACAAAGCAGCAATCAAAAAACCACTACAGTAAATGCTGACACTTCACATTCAACAGCTCTAAAGAATTTAGGGTAAATGCAACCCTCGATGTTAGAAAAGTACAACCAGGAACTCCACCTATCCTATTTTTATTAATGCAGGAGCAGTTCTGCAGGTTTCACAGAAATAAAGGAAAAGATGGTAAAATATTTTGACAACACACATGCCCATAAAACAAAGACTTTTATGTAAAAGTTACTATGTCATCTTTCTTCTTCTAAATGTAAACCTTCTCTAGTAAAAGGTTTGCAAATTGCTATAATTCGTAAGAACAGAAGTGTAATTTCACTTTAAAGAAGAGCCACCTAATGCGACACATTCAATCACATTTTTGTGCAGTGGTATAAATGCTCCTAGAATCACAGAATAGTTTGGGTTGGAAGGGACCTTAAAGACCATCTAGTTCCAACCCCCCTGCCATGGGCAGGGACACCTTCCACTAGACCAGGTTGCTCAAAGCCTCATCCAGCCTGGCCTTGAGCACTTCCAGGGATGGGGCATCCACAGCTTCTCTGGGAAACCTGTTCCAGTGCCTCACCACCTCTCCGTGAAGAACTTTGTCCTAATATCTAATCTAAACCTCCCCACTTTCAATTTAAACCTGTTACCCTTTGTCCTGTCACTACAGGCCCTTGTAAAAAGTGTCCCCCAGCTTCCCTGTAGGCCCCGCCGAATTTTTTTCGCATTCATTTCATATTGTCATATTAAATGCTGAATTTTTTCATATTCACGAAGATATCCACGATAATTGAAAAGTGACATACTGAAAAGAAGGACTGAGTAAAACCTGAAAAAAAACCCCAAAACTACAAGCTTTGGCCTTTTAACTACAGCGACAGTTGTGCTGCATTCTGCCTGACACTCTACATTTTTTGATTCCTGTATTTTTAGGATTAGTGAAATTCATCTGTACTGACAGCTAAGTATTCAGTTATGTAGTATTAAAAACTATAAGTGAGATATTAATCCTAGGTAAGTGGATGTGTAACATAAATGCGGAGTCACCCTCACCTACAGTAGCAGCCCTAATACAACTCTGACACCTACAAGTCAAGTAAGTGTGCTGGATTCAGGCAGGAAGGAGTTAACTCCCTTTACCGTGGCTGCTAGGAAGCTGTTCCTGGATGCAGAGAGCAGCACTGATAAGTTCTCAGCTGGCGCTGGGCAATGCCTGCACTGAATTCAAGGCTTTCTCCACTTCTGATCCTTCAGCTGCATTCCCAGCTCTCGCTGTCTCGCTACAGGCAGTGCTGGGACACACAGTTCAGGCACCTGACCCAAACTGACCAGGGAAGTGTTTCATTCCATAGTACGTCATGCTCGGGGCAGAGACGAGGAGGGGGTCCCTTACTCACCCTCTCGTTCACTCCCGTACACT
>NW_010266072.1:0-15927 GCF_000690775.1 Eurypyga helias
TGGCCCTTCTTGCAGAAGGGTGTCACACTGACAAGCCTTCAGTCTTCCAGGACCTCTCACGATAACCAGGACTGGTGGTAAATGATGGAGGGTGGCTTGGCAAGCTCCTTTGCCAACTCCCTCAGTACTCTTGGCTGAATCCCGTCCGGCCTCATGGACTTGTGAGTGTCCAGGTGGCATAGTAGGTTGTGATCCAAGAGACTATCTAACCTCAGGATGGCTTTGGTGCCATTGAGGTCAAGGTTAGGAAATGATATGCACCTCAGTTTTTGGACTAGATGACCTTTAAAGGTCCCTTCCAACCCAAGCCATTCCATGATTCTATGATCACCTCAGAGACATAACAGAAAGTAATTATTTCTGCAGGTGCAAAGCCTAATAACAGAGAAATGCTTTCGCAAAACAGGCAAGTGACTTGAAAATTAAAATAAATTTCAAGACTGAAGAAACTCATTAAACCCAGGACCAGTTCCTAGGGGGAAAAAAAGAGTTAAAAAAAAAAAAAAAAGGAAAAAAAAGCACATTGCCTCTACTGTGTGGCTATTCTATGTGTTCATCCAATTTTTGAGTGCTATAAAATTGTTTTAAATATAACATGCAGGTTACATTTCCAAGCTGTGTTTCAGGAAAGGCTTTTTCAATGTGTCCTCATGGGAAAATCATGCCACAGATTAAGTGGTGACATTTCAGAAAGCAGAAAAGTTGCACAGTATGAAATTGTTTGACTGTTGAAGAGATGAATATGCTATTTACTATGATAAGTACTTGTTATGACCAGTCATTCAGAATCTACTTTTTAATGTGTGCAGGGGGATGCAAGCTACTTAGGTTGCAATTAAATGCACCTTAAGCTATTGAAGTAATGAAGAAATAGTAGGAGAAACATAAAAGAAATCTCATCAGTGAGCTGTGAGAGGGGCAAAAAAGCAGCTCTTAATTTTTTGTGACAGACATAACAAGGCAGATCAGAGAGCACAGACACATTGCAGACCTTAGCTTCTGGAAGAGTAAGGCAGTAAGTTAAACACCAGCAAACAGACTGGTCAATATTTTCTCTGAAAGTATAAACTGCACTCTCATAATTTTTCTAGGACTACTGAGATGAGGCCAAAGCCCAGTTTTAGACTGATACTATAACAACTCTTCTTATGAAAAAATGTGACTCACATTCTTAGGAAAATCAAATGTTTTATACTGAAAGTCTGTTTAAAGGGGGACTCTGGCTGGATACCACTCAGGTCTATACTCCCTCATCTGAAAGACTGGCATGGAAGGTTGCAAGAGTCACAGAACTCAAGAGTCAATAGAACACAGAAGCTGAACAGAGCAGGAAAGCAGAACCACCTGAGCAGCAATACCTGACTCTCCCAGCCCGTTCACAAGGGGGAAAACAATCACATTTACTGACTGCATCAAAACAAAGATTACAATTAGCTCCACTTAGAAGTGTGTCTATCTTCCCAAAAGTCATATTAGAAGAAATGAAAGTTTAATGTTTCAGTTTAAATATGTTCATTTGCAAACTTGCCCACACCTACAGCCAGTGATTCTCCAGATTCTCACTCTTTTACAGAAAAGTGCAAGACATGCTAAGCCAGGAAAAACAAGCTTGCCTGCAATTCTCCACCCTGTTTCATGGGTACAAAATCCTCAGAACCTCAATAAATAGCATCACTTTAGAGAGATACTATGGCAAGATCAGTCTGAGTCCCAGTAGACTTGAGTTTTGAGCAAACCTGTTTTGCAGTCATTATTTTTAATGACTGTGCCTGAATTAATTTCAGCTGTTTGCAAAAGAACATGATCTGTGGATTTCAGAGAATGCTAAAAGCAGGTGATGGAACTGCATAGGTTTCTATACCATTCATGTCCTCCTACTTACTTGAACCTTCTACAGAAGTAGGGAGAGGGCAAAAGGGACAACATGTGTACTTAAATTTCAGTGGCTCTTGGTTTTACAACATTCATAAAACTTTCCAACACCATGTAATCTGACTGTTACACTGGTGGCCTACATATATATATATACTACTTGTGATTATTGCATTTGGCCTTAGTGTAAAGAGCAGCATCCATTAAATCTGTACATGCAAACTCCTGTACAAGTATCAGATTCCTGATTCAGAGTGCCTGAAATTAGATGGTGCTAAATATTTTCTTTTGACATAACACCACCATACTGAACTTTGAGAAACCCACTTTCCAAGCTAAACTTCCAGCTATTACTGAAAAGCAAAGTATCTCAGTTCCACAACTCTTGAGAATAAAAACTGGGAACAAGTGCTTGTATAAAACAGAGGACATAGCCGGATCACACATTAAAATAAAGTGATTAGAACACCAACAGAATGTAAAGCTTTTCCTTATTCATTATTGTATTATGCAAACTGTAAGCTTCCAAGTACTGCATGGTCACCAATAATAAATAATGATAACAATTTCAGTTTTCAAGCCGTATATAATATGAAAATTTGGCTAATAATTTTACACCTGTGTACTTGCATGTGTTCTCTTAAATTTTAATATTTTAATGCAATTAGTTATCATATGATTAACATATTTTTATTTAAGGAATGGAAGAAAGGTTACGTTTTGCTTCTTTTGAATTTGGAGAAGAGACACTTTACTATGAAACAGGATATCTCTTGAACATGTATGGAAAAATACTGTCTACATCACAAGTGGTTCAAAAAGAAAGTGATGCTTTTAACAGCTGTCACTCCCTTAAGAACTAGCATTAAGATTTCCATTACTTTTGTCTAATAAGTGAGTAAATAGTTACTAATTATTCATATACCTGCAACTATATTCATAAAGCTTCAGCAGGCACTGACTATTTCCAGCAACAGTTTAGATTGCTTAGGATAAATAATAAATATAACAACCCTTAATTGGCACAGATTCCCAGTAACATCGCCACCAACAATGTTAAAAGAACTTCATGAAGTCTCAGCACGAGTTTCAGCATAGTAACACAAAGAAAAAAGAGATGAGCATTTCATTACCAACTGAAAAATCATTGAAATATAACTGATAAATTTGTCAAGGTTTGCATGCTAGAAATAGTCTCATTTATTTATTTTGTTTAGCTATATTTAATGGTTACAGTAAAGAGAAGGTGAGTGGCATTTCAAAGAGGAGGAGGGATCATTAGAAATAATAAGTTGCACTTCAGATAGTGGTGAAAGCTAGTATTCAAGCCTAATTTGTAAAAGCATTTAAGAGACTGGATGGTGCTTAGAAACAATGGCAAAATACATCAGTGTCCAGAAGCTGAATGCATTGTAGACGGTCATTTTAAAAGCCCAACTCTTCTTCCTATTTGAGAGGAGGAAAAAAATACTGCAGTGTCATAGATTCATAAAACTCTGGTTGTAGATCTGTAAACCCAAATGTTTACCTTTCAAAGCTCACAAAGAAAAGAAAGAGGATTGTATCTGATGTTGAGTACGTTCAGTAGCACCTCCCAGAACAGAGGACTCTGCTCTTTCCTATGTGCTTTACGTGTTCTGCCTAAGTTTGAGAATTGATAAACAGATGGAGAATCTGTTGTTCTGCTAGAGGTTTCTTCTGCAATCTTCTTTTTCTTTATGTATTTCTACAAAATTTTCTACATTATACTGCTGTTTTCCACTTATTTCTTCTGTTCCATTTGCTTAATCTATAAATGTGAGGGAAGGAGCGGGGAGAGACAACACATGGTCAGCAGTGGTTTATTGAGAAAAATGTATCATAGAAAAGAATAATCAAAAATAATTGTCTTAGAGTTTTCAATATATTGAAATCCATGAACATGTTTTCCTCCCCCTAGCAAGTATTCCAAATGTTTGGCCAATTATCAGGAAAATTCCCTCATGTGCTTATGAATTTATGGCTGTTTTTGAAGATTTCAATGCCCAGTGGAATACAGATACCATGGAAAATCATGACTATAGAGGAAGAGACAGGCAGTCTTTCAACCTACTCAGGGTCACTTACTTGGAAGACTGAATTAATTTGTACTCTGTATCAGCAAAGATGCAGTGAAAGAAGAGCACATGAAATTTGCTGGAACTCATTCAAGACATGCAGTTCCATTTCTAGGCCATATGCCCTGAAAATCACTTAGGCAATTTTCTCATATGTAAAAGGAGTTGAATTAAATTAATTTTTCTCCCAAAGACATTGTGAGTTTAAACACAATATTATTTTCATTTTAAAAATACATCATGCATTGAGAAAATATTGTACTTTCCTGCAAAATATTGCATTTCTAATGTGACTAGAAGTCCTAGAAAAAGAGTGCAGCACGAATAATCTATTGATAGTTTTGCTTATCGCATAATATTTCTTGAGTAACACTCTTCTTGATTAATATAGTCCCAAAGGCTTTTGTTTCAAATATTATTTCTAATTATTCATCATTTGTAAGTGCAATCACAAATAAAGATCAGAGGAAAGCAGGCTTACTGTTTAATGAATTAGATGGAAACACTGAACTTTAAACATGTAAAGAAATGGATATGAACACTCATATTTTCAGTCTAACTATTTTGTAAGAAGATTTTGTCAGAAGCAGGGTTTTTTTTGCTTAGTAATAAATCTGTGTAAATAGCTTTACACACAGTGTCTTTACTCACAGTGAGCAGAATACAAGACAAAAAAGAAAAATGCTGTGAAAAAGAGAGTAAAAGTGCTTATTTTTTATTGTGTTTTCCTATTAACTCCATACAGGATGAGTGGTCATCAGCAACCCCACCAAGATCTGTGAGGATGAAATCCAGGGTAAGTCTTGGGTTACAACAACTACTGGGTATTTGCACACCAGCAGAGCAGGTTGAACTTCCCTCTAGGTGAAGAATTAAAGGCTAGTTAAATCATTGGCCTTTCTTGTGTATAGATTGCAATGTACTGTTTCGAACATCCAGTACCCAAATTCCATGATTCAAGGAAAAGACAGTCAGGACACTGAAACCTACAACTGTCAGGATGAAGAAACTCCAGATATTAATTACCCAAAACCCAAGTGACGTAAACCACAAAGGGATGGGTATCCAAAACGAGGTAGACTCTCTATTGTTATGGCACCATTTCACAAATATCTGATCAGGCGTTGAAGAATGAGGTACTGACAAGCAAGATAGTAGGAATTCAATCAGTATATGAAAGCATTCATTGTCACAGCCTGCTGACATTCTTTAGAGGAAAAGAACACCTGACAACTGGTGTTAGAGCAGGAGACAGTCTCAGGCACAGCCCTCTGTAGGGTAACTGCTAAGGCAGAACCATGGTGTTGTGCTTTAACACCCATTACACTGGAGGATGCAACAGCATGGGGGATCTTCCGTAAGTACAACCACAAAGCGTGACACAAGGAAGAGCTTGCATGGAACATTTGTCCAGTTTTGCTGTATTGGAAGATCACAAAAAGATTTAAAAATAAAAAATTGTCTTCCTACAGAGCCTGCCCTGCCTGTGTCCTTAGACCATCACAGCTGTGATTTCACCAGATCCACTACGCTTTTCCTTTGATTGTTTTTTTTTTTAAATCGATGCAGGAGTGTTACTTTGTCTATAATGTACCCACGTTTGGCATGTTCCTTAATGCTGACCAGTTTCTGAAAGTATCTGTAGTCTCAAAGTCCCTGTGCAACTACTGGCTTGCTTGGATTTATCCACGCATTAACATCATCACACTTTACTCGGCTTTTAGTGTGTTGCAAAGAGAAAAGCAGATACGTGAAGAGAAGGCTTGAGGAAACGCCAGGCAGTCATCGTCATAGATACCAAAGTGAGATATGCTATATTAAGGTCCTGCCAACTGAGCACTAAAGCAACAGACATATATTTACCACATTAAATACATTTTGGTCCTAAAGCAGAACTAAAGCCTTAGCTTCTTCTGTTACTCCAACAAGTTTTACACCAAAACAATTGCATCTGCTTCAGAACTACCTGCATTTTTGTCAGAACACGATCTGGGCCTGAAATGCATAGAGAGGTTAAACAATACATGGTGGAAAGGAACGCCCAGACAGCCAACACCTCCACAACTGCCTTTGAATACTAAACAATGCACAGCAGAAACTAGAATATTCTGTGTTTGTCTTTAATCACTGAGCACCACTCTTTAAAATTTAAATTCGTGTCTTTGAGTCAGTTTTTGTTGCCAAAAGCAACAGGTCTTAACAGATACAGTGTGAAACCCATTGTTTAGAACTGGCACTAGCTGTTCTTCCTCCCTCTGTAGCAGTAGGGAGTTTTTCCAGGTATGTGGGAGGCAAGCTGCTTGGAGCCATTATATTGCTTGTTCTCTGCATGATCTCCTTCATTAAATAATCTTTTAATGCAACATTAATAGTAATTGCAAGATTACAGTTCAAAATATTTGATAACATCACACTATGCAGTTGAAAAGCTACCGATCTCTTCTCTAAAGCTGGCTGTGGGGGGCAAGCCTACTGTGAAACACCAGTCCCCTGAACTGAAAGCACTGCAATTCCCTTTGTCATTTTTGTTCTGGGTCTGGATGTCTCACAAATGATAAGTGGTACAACGTAGCAATGGAGGGCAGAAGGAAAGAAAACAACTGGTTAATTTGGTTTTTACTTTGAACTTCTTAAGGACAACAGAGAAGTTTTTTTATTGATTCACAAAGTGGAGGACTGTCGATCACCTATTAGGAGAGGATATTTATGTACCAGTGCTTGCATTCATAATGTTTGAATATGCATAGTTATTTCAGAAAAGTGAAATTATTCAATTTTTACCTATGTTGAGCCATCTGCTTCTTCTGCATATTCTTTATATATATATAAAAAAGGGTATTAAGAAGTTTGCAACCTTAGATTGTGTAAAGCATTAGCAAAAATGTTCTTAAGTCAAATATCCTGCCTACTGCGATTAGTATTTACTCTTCTTGACTGGCAGCTCCTTCAGAAGAAAGAATAAATTGTAAGCCATTGCTTACACCAAATATTTAGGTGTAGTTTTCTCTCCCATCTAAGCATCTGTCATGGTTTAATCCCAGCCAGCAAGTAAATACCACATAGCTACTCACTCACCTACCTCCCGCCCCTCCTCCAGTGGAGGAGGAGCATTGGAGGAAAAGACAAAGAAACTTGTGGGTTGAGAGAAGAACAATTTAATAATTGAATATAAATGAATAAAATAGTGATACTAATAGTACTAACAATATTGATAGTACTATAAATACCAATAATACTATCAATACTAATAATACATAATGAAATTAATGGAAAATAAAACTAATAATGCCATTGGTCAGCACCCCTGACTGATGCCCACAGCCAGGTTCTGAGTAGTCAGGAGTAGTAGAGTAGAGTAGTAGTAGTAGTCAGAGCCTGGAGAGCCCGAGAGCCTGACCAAGCCAGAGAGAGAGTTTGCACTACAGCCAGAGTGAGCCCTAATGAGCGAGAGAGAGAGAGACCAAACAAGAGAGATGGCAAATGGGTAAGCCAAACTACATGGCCTCTGGCCCACCCCCAACTTACATACTGAGCATGACGTTTCATGTAATGAAATACCCCTTCGGTCAGTTTGGGTCAGCTGTCCTGGCTGTGTCCCCTCCCAGCCTCTTGTAGAGAAAAAGCTGGGAACACAGGTGCAGCATCAGAAACTGAACAAGTTCTTGACTTAGTATAAACATTCCTTAGCAACAACTAAAAACATTAATGTTGTCTATATTCTTCTCAGCACAGATCCAAAACACAGCCTCATCCTAGCTACTGTGAAGAAAATTAACTCTGTCCCAACTACAACCATTACACTCTCCATCAGTGTTCTCAAAATCAGTCACCTACAGGTTAAGAACTGAAAAATTTCAATGTCCCTCTCCTCTTTCCCCTAAAGCTTCAGTATGAAGCTTTACATTGATTCTAACTTCTAATATCAGTAGGAATACTGGTAACAAAAACCCCCATATTCTACCTGCAGAACTAAACTAGATCACAGTTAAAAGAAAACACTACCAGTTCTTTGGTTATTATTTTTGCTGTATAAAAATTCCTTAACACTAGACTCTCAACTGTCCTTCAGGTGAAATAATCAAAAATATTGCGTCAAGGAGCATGGCAAGATGGAAGATCACAGGAGGCACACAGAGTAAGCCACAATTTTCACTTACACCATGGTGTTAAGTTCTTGCAAGAGCTTCACAACAGAACAGTTAACCAGCACTGAAGAATGGCCTAAAGCCGAGACTTTGCATAACTCACTACATTAGTCCAGATGAACTGTTCAAGAGTGAACAGAAACCCGGGTTGAGTATTAGTGTAACTTCCCTTAACTGAAGAGAAACATTCAGAAACTCTGAAAAAAATCTCTCAACATTGCTTAAATTAGCTTAATTCAACATAACTAGTTCAGCATAACTACCATCACTAGAATATCCTTTCAAAAGCAACTTTATTTTGGAGTAAGGTAAGCAAACTCCTAAACTCTGCAGTCAGAAGTGATGACAAGAACTCTCTAGAAGCTGTGGAACATGAAGCATCCTAGATGGACATCACTGCTGCCTTCCAGTTCTGTGAGGTGTTCAGTCTTAAGTTGTGAAAAGAAGGGGCTTTAGAAACCATTTCATGATAGAGACTATTTGTGATCACTCACTTCCAGCAAGACAAAGCTGCTGTTTCAACGCTAACATAACCTACCACTTATCTGTAGCAGGCTTTTACAAAAATTGCTGATTTCTGGCTTTGATTTCTGTTTTCCTGTCTTGAAATGAAAACATATGAAAACAGGTATGTCCCCAGTTTTCAGAAAGGTAGGGTTTGACAGTATAGCCAGACTCTCCTTGTATATATATCTGTCAATATTCATTGGTAGTACAAAGAAACGTGCCATCTGCAACATGTGTGAACATCCGCATAGGAGAGCTGTGCACGGCATTTCCAAGCAAACAATTTTTTGGTGGTGGAATGTGCCAAAGTCAAAAGCATGAGTATGGGTCCAGCATGGAATCACCAGTAGATGTTGAATCAACACAAGCAGCTCCATGAACCCAGACAAAGCACCATTAGTATCAGGCATCTGCCAAAATTGAACGGAGTTGTTAAGCACAGAACAGAGGCTGCCAAGGAGCCAGCAGCAGTGCAATGAAAACATCTCAATACAGGTGCAGAGGTACAAAGTCCAACCTTAGACCCACGCTGAAGCCTAACCCCAGTCAATGTGGTTATGTAAAGTACTCCATCACTCAGACTGTGAAGTGAGAGCTCCATCACATTCCCTGAGCTACTGTTGACCATAAACTTGCCATGGCTAAGCCACATTGGTCCTACTAGTCCATAAACACCCAAACATTGCTAGGCATGGGCAGGCTGTTCCCATCATACAGCAGGCGAAGACATTCCAATAACTTACTGAGTCGCAGGCACAGACAAATAAGAAGTCCTTGATAACAAAATTGCCATGAAATGACCACAATTTAAATTTAAAAATAAATAAAAATAAATAACTGAAAAATGAACAGCATGATTCATCACTAAAAGGAAAAGAAAATATCAAATCAGAAGTAGCCAGCCACCCATATCCCAGGGAACTCGTAATAAGTGTGTTTTCTACAGGACATATTAGTTAGAAATTCAGAAAAAATGTAAAATATTTTATAATTTATATGGTATACACATACCGCTGAGTATGAGGAATTCTTTCTTCATGAAATGCCAGCAAGTGGCACCTCATTAAACAGGACCTAGACTTAATCTAACTTGGAACAGATAAAAAAGAAAGGATTCGTATGAAGCTATCCTGCCTGGGGGTTTAATCTCAAAGCTTTCCAGTATAATGAATGAATTAAGTAGGGCAAGTGATTAACAACAAAGAAGTGATCACATAATAAAAACAGAAATAGTACTGAATTTAGAGCAATGTTTCCATTGTTTATGGACAAGACCCTGCTGTGCTATTTTTATTGTTTTAACTCTTAAAGAATAGGCGAACCATATGACAGCACATGTTCTCCAGGTTCAGATGGAAAGATGTGGGAAAAGGCCACGAGCAGAATACCTAATGATGCATAAATAATGGACTGTTTGGATATCAATATTTGTATCATTATGAGAATAAAATTCAGTCTCTAGGACTCGCCAATATTTAAAAACATATTTGTCGTAATGATGCAAGTGTGGAATAAACACCATCAAAATTATGATGCTTTATATTACTGGCATGTGCTACAGCTGGTCTGCCCACCAGCCGAAGTGGCGTGAGGCACAGCTAGAGCAACGCAACACCACTTGGAGCTCAGTGCCGGAGCCTCCGGCACGACCCCGTGCTGCCTGCGTGGGCAGGGGGCTGGAGGCAGTGCTGCTTTCCTTGCAAGCTTCCCGGCTGAACTAGGAACAAGCACACACTGACAGATCATAGAGCTTTGTTTGGGCTTGTGTTTTTATGGCTGGCGTAACTCAAATTAAGCTGACTGCCAATTAATGCAAGCCAATTCCCATCAGGCTAAATATGAGGTGTAGACAGGGACAAAGCAGTGCCCCCTTCCTGTCAGCTACACCCTAAGGTAAAACACTGTAGTAAGTCCAGGCTGTCAGTCCTAATCATGTTATCTAGACTGCTGTAGTTTCTTGCATTGCATTCTTCACCCCCACTCTAGCATTACTCAGTCCTGCTTAAATTAAATCATAAAGTCTCATTTAGGGAGATCCTGAAGGAAACGCACTGAGCACAGGTCGAGATAACTCAGGGCCAACACTGAGAAGACTCAGGACACGTCTTCCTGACACAGCAAACTCTCAAGTTAGCCTATGCCACACGAAGGGCAAATATCCTATAGACTACCACAGGCACAGATAATTGCTCCTGAGAGAGCTTGGCAGGCTGTCAGCACTTTGCCACCTGTACCTAAGCAGGCCCAATTTTCTTGAAGTAAGAGTTCTTAATAGTTCTTCTTGGGTTATTCTCATAGCTTGTGTTGAGCAATATAATCTCTTCAGGTCTCACAGACAACGACAACAAAAAATAGGTATCACAGTGGCCAGAAGACTGAGGCTTGTCATCTCTTGGATGCCTAAGTGAAACCTGAGAACATCTAACAACCAAATAGTGTATTTTCTTCTACTAAATAAAGGTACCAGTGTAAATAATGCTTCAGGGTCTAACAGGTATCAAACGAATCACACATAATCCTTCTCCTGTGGTATTAAATGACAGGAAAGAATATATTTTTCAGTGTCTCTTATTTTGTTGCCTTTACAAACAGATCTAGAGTATACTGAAGTATGTCTAACAGGGATATAAAAACAAGCAGCTTGAAATTTGAGATTTGAAGACAGAGATCACTAGGGAAAAACCCAGATTTTCTCAAGGCACTTGATTGGCTCATAAATTTTGTTTTCCATTCACTAAAGCTTTCAGGAAAGAGAAAGAGAGGATAAAGGCTGTAATTGATGGTACAATGCCCACAAGCCTCAACAGATGTGATCCCTCGTAATGAAGCATGTGGGCCTAATTTGGCATTACTTACTACCAGGAGGATCTTATGCAGGATATCTTTCTAAATCTATGTTTGGTTGGCACCTCTGCATTGTTGAAACTGGAATAACACCTTCTGAGTGGGCATAATGCCATTCCAGCAGATGGGCCTGACAGAAGATAGGATGCCAGAGATCTAGTATTGTATTTGCAACAAACTTAAAGTAGCAGGGTCTGGGGTCTCATCACAGGACAGCTGAGGTTGGAAGACACCTCTGGAGGTCAGCAAGTCCCATCCTCTGTTCAGAACAGGATCAGCTAGAGCAGGCTGTGTCCAGTTGGGTTTTGAGTCTCTCCAAGGATGGAGACTCCACAACCTCTCTGAGCAATCTGTTCTGTGTCTGAAAAAGCATAAAGTTTTTTTTCTTATGCTTGAATGGAATCTTCTGTATTTCAGCTTGTGCTCATTGCCTCTTGTCCTGTCACTAGGCACTACTGAGAAGGGTCTGGCTCCATCTTCTTTACTGCCCCATCAGGTATTCATCCAGACTGATAAGATCATCCTGAGCTTCCTCTTCTCCAAGCTGCAGTCCCAGCTCTCTCAGCCTCTTCTCCTATGACATATGCTCCAATCCCTTAATCACCTTCACAGTCCTTTGCTGGACTCTGTCCAATAAGTCCATAAGCCCAAACCTTGATACCGGACACCGGGTGTGGCCTCCCCAGTGCTGAGTAGATGGGAAGATGACCTCCCTGGAGCTGCTGGCACTGCCCTTCCTTGTGCAGTCCAGGAGGCTGTTTGCCTTCTTTGCCACAAGGACATATTTCTGGGTCATCCTAGAGTAATGAACACAAAATACACACCTACACAATTCTTAGGCCTAAAACAACTCTGAAAATCTAAAAGTATCCTCTGTGCTTGGAAGAGCATGGTCCTACTAGGAGGGGAGATGATCAGGGAAAGGAACGTGACCCAGAGGGACATTACACCTAGCACAGTCTCCAGAAGGTTATACCAAGAGGTGAGAGGAGATGCCAGAACTTAGCTTGCTTCTCAGATAATACAGTTCAAACAAAAGCCATGAACTACACCACAAACTGGAAAAAATGTTAACTAGGACATTTCTAAACAGTAGAACTGACACCTATGGATCAGGCATCACTGAACAAAACCAACTCAGCAGATGGCAATTTACAACAGCTGACAACTAGGTCCAGTACTTTAAAACAGCCTAATGCTCTCCTCTGGTCCCTCAGCCCATTAACTGATTCGTTGTCACATGCAATGGCCCCTCCCTGTAGTGCCCATAAAAGCTATATCTAGTCCACTGGGAAAAGAAATACCAGATATGAGACAAATCCTATTTTGTTGGGAATATTTAAAAAACAAATTAATACTTTATAATAGATTTACACTTGGGTTTGGTTTTTTTTTTTTTTTTTTTAAGTAAAAGCAGAACTACTCATTTTATTTTAAGCCTCTCAGATTATGGGCAGAATTTTCATGCTAGATATGCGTTTGTGTCAACTGCCAATAACTTTACTGTGTTAGAGTGATGCAAGATGTGAACATAATACTCATTCTCATATATTACTGCTCAACTTCATGAGTAAGTGACTACAGAGAGCTAGTTTTTACTCTTCTTCCTTGCATCAGTGTTTTCTTTGGTTACAGTGCAAGAACCACCTGCTGGAGCAAAGAAAAGACCACTGGACACATAATTATCATCTTTCCTTCTTTTTTTTTTTTTTAACTAGTCCTTGGTGCAAAGGACGCTCCTCTGATTGAAATTCATCACCTGAAAGAAGAAATAATCCATCCTGGTTTATGAATGATATTCTAATAAAACATGGCACCATATTCACAAATCACAGAAACGGCATAGATTGAAGTGACCCTGTGTTGTGAAGTGTATGCATAGTAATTTGCATTATATTCCGTGTTAAGGTTGAAAACATTATTAACATCTTTGCTCTAAACCTAACTGACCAATTTACTCTAAGTGGCACTAATAAAATGTATCATTAGCAAACAGGGGTCAGTGAAAACCACAGCGCAGAGAACATGCAGAAGAATAACAGTTCAAGAAAAAAGATTAAACCTACTTCAAGCTGGGACTTTACAAGTGGCTCATAGGAACTTTATTCTAATAAATGTAATCTACAATATACCAAAAGTGTAGTCATCTATTATGTGTAGTATTAAAGCAAAATAGTATTTAAGGAAAGCGATGCAGAACAAAATTGTATTAGCTTCTTGGATCATCTTTAATGATACCAAATTTGAAGTATGCGATTTATGTTCTCATCTTCTTATCTTCTAAAAATATTCTTAGACTGATTTCAACTTGCAAATTTCAAATCTGTATTATGACTTGCTACAATTTTTGTATTCAAGATTCCAGTTATTATCACTTATTTCCAGCATGATTAGGTGACTTTGCTGCCTTTGCATTTATGTCTTTAGTTATTTATTTTTAAAACTAACCTGCAATGTTGATAATTGCAGGAAGATAGAGCTTGCAGTATATTTTGTTATAGTACAGACTTGGTCTTTCTTGTTGGATCCAAATCTTTCAGAAATTTTGGTGGCTTTTAAGCCTCCCTAAGTATCATAAAGAAAAATATAAACTGTTAGCAACCCCAGCCAGCAACTAATCATCACACAGCTGCTTGCTCACTGTCCTTTCTCTGGTGGGAAGGGGGAGAGAATTGGAAGAGTAAAAGTGAGAAAACTTGTGGGTTGAGATAAAGACAGTTTAACAGGTAAAGCAAAAGCCATGCATGCCACCAAAGCGAAACGAAACAAGGAATTCATTCACCACTTCACATCAGCAGGCAGGTGTTCAGCCATCCTCAGGAAAACAGGGCTCTATCACATTTAGCGGTTACTCAGGAAGACGAATGCCATCACTCCAAACATCTCCCCCCACCTTCCTCTACCCCCAGCTTTATCTTCTGAGCATGATGTCATATGGTCTGGAATATCCCCTTGGTCAGCTGGGGTCAGTTGGGGTCAGCTGTCCCAGGTGTGTCCCCTCCCACATCCTTGTGCACCCCCAGCCTACTCTCTGGTGGGGTGGGGTGAGGAGCAGAAAAGGCCTTGACGCTGTGTAAGCACTGCTCAGCGGTAATGAAAACATTCCTGTGTTATCAATATTGTTTTCAGTGCAAATCCAGACCATAGCCCCATAACAGTCACTATAGAGAAAATTAACTCTGTCCCAACCAAAGCCAGCAGAAATGCACAGGCATACAAAGTCGCACACAGAGGGAGATAAAATCAAGAGAAAATAAAGTTAAATATTCTGCAAGAAGTCCTTGGACAGCTTGGAAGCTGAACCCAAGTTTGTGTCTCAACACACAGTCTCAATTTTTTTCTAGACCACCATGAAGACTCCTACTCATCTTCCCATTTAACTTTAGGTTTCACATTGCAAAGAGACTAAAATGCTAAGATGTTGGGTTTTTTAGCCTTATATAAACATTTTAAACTATTTCATATAAAGAAACACAAATTATCTTCGAGGATAACATCCAAAGATACTATCAGCATTAATTTTATCAAATGAATGTTTTTGTGTCAAGTATCTGGGAGGAAGCATAGTTCTTGCAGATGGTATATTGAATAAAGGAACGTCCAAGCACAATAAAGAACATTGAATGAGCCAGATTTTCCTGTACAGGTGCAGAAGTAAAAAAAAAAAAAAAATAGATACTGTTTCTCTCTCTCTTTATTCAATTTTTGCATACTAGTGGACTTCCTGTGCAATAATATTTGCTACAGAGCACAGTCCTTCAGAGGGCTTGGTTTAAATACCCAAACCCATGAGAGAGTGTTTCACGCTCCTAAGGAAACAAGTACAATGAAAACAGAATATGTAAGAGCTATAAGGCATCAACATTCTTTAAAATGCACTATAAACCCAGAGAGACAGTAGAATTTTGAAAACAGCAGATCTCTATTAGGATAATCAATTTAAACTCAATGATAATTGTACAAAGTATGGTAATTTTAGTGACCGTGTGTTTTAAGCGTTATTGTGAATACTATGAAATGAGAGAAAGTCAGTGTATTAAATCTACTGCTAGAAAAATGTCTGCTCTTAAAACACTTGGCAAAAATCTGGTACTGGATGAAAGCATGTTAGAAAGCAGTTCAGTTCAGCGTGGATAAGGCAGAGGTAATGCTGGTTGGCAGATGAAAGTGTTTTGAAGAACTGGCAAGGTCTAAGAGCACTCCCTTGGCTGAGAGCATCTGCTAACCCATGGTGAAAGCACTTTATAATCTCAGGGTTTCACTCTTCCTTGCTTCTGAGCTTCACGTAGCAAAAAGAATCAATCAAACACTCCTGTATGTTTCTTGAATCAACAGGTTATATCTTTGCCCCTCAGATTCAACCTCTGCCTAGTTTACCTGTTGCCATTTTTGCATCAAACTGGAGTTCTAACTCTTGGCTACAGTTCAGTCCTACAGGAAGACTTTGGCAAGAGCAGCCCATT
>NW_010266072.1:15942-16522 GCF_000690775.1 Eurypyga helias
ACAAAGCTACACCTGCGTTCCCCCCTCCCCACCCGTACACCCAGCAAAGCAACATTTGCACCACTGTTCCCGACCAACAAACAAAAGGCAGCAGGAGCTCAATAAAAATAAGCAGCTGTTTAGCTTTGGATCCCTTTATTTGAAATTTACACCCAGCGACACATAGGCCTGTGGTGGGATGCTCTGCTGCCTGCGGGAGCCTGCTTCCCTTCTCTACTCTCTCCCAAGTGCTGTTTTTCTCTCCTTGGTCTCCCTCGCACTGACCCATGGACCTGCTGTTTCTATTTCTGAGAAGGGTTTGGACCTAAATATTTATATTCTGTCAGGTCCACACTTTTGAGAAATAAGGGCTCCCCTTCACCCACTCCCACTGGGCCCCCACACTCTCAACACACAATGCAGACTGTTCAGAGGATACCACATCACAGCAGGTAATAAAATATATATATATATATTTAGGTGAAGTATGCATGCCTCAAATAATTTTGACCTAGATAGAAGCTGCTTTTATTAAGTTGCCACATCTATTACCAAGGAGAAAGAGTCAAGTAGGCTATAGTATTCCATGGGTTTCTTTTTA
>NW_010266072.1:16539-22599 GCF_000690775.1 Eurypyga helias
TTTTGAAACATTCAAACATTCTCTGTCATCAAAGAAGATGAGAAAGAATAGGATTAAGGTGAAGAGAAGGATTTCTTTGAATAGGGAAGATATAATTACACATTTTCCATGACACATGCTGGAAAATGTAATATTGGATAATGCAAGTAACCTCAAAATTTTCATTGTATTTTAATAGAGAGCTCTCTTTTAATATTTTTATATTATATATAGTATATAGTCATATGTATAGACACTTCTCACACATAAAAAGGATTGTAAAGGAATCAAACAAGAATAAACTCTTCCTCCCTAACCACTAAGGAAGCATGATAAAGAAGGACAATATCAGATTAGCTGCAACTTTTCCATCTCATTGTTTCCTGAAAAATAAAATTTTATAATGAACATACTCCATACAAGCTGTGCAGAGCAAGTATCTCTTCCAAAAATGCACAGAGCAGTAGTAAAAATCAAGCATGGACTCAATGACATCTGTTGTGGCATTGTTATCAAATGCCATCTTTTTTACACAAATCTATAACAGTCACTACTTTTTTTGTGAGGAAATATTAGTTTGTCTGTGGCATCTAAAAGTTGGCACACAAGAACCGACAGATGCTTTGGTTTTACCTCATCTTCAACTTACTTGGCTTCTCATTACACTAGCTACAGCTCGGCAAATTATTCCTCTGCTTTGGAAAGCTGACAAAATGCCATCTGTCTCTGCATGGTTATCAAAACCAATACTGTAACATGAAAAAACTAAGAACTGAAATTGTACCTGGCAACTACATGGTGAGGTCGAGTATGCTGTTAGCTTACTCATATACACATTTCAGCTGGTGGACACCCACCTGTCCCACTGTGTGCTCAGCCTAAGGAACGGTCTGTATCTGGCCTTTCTTGTGTGTAACTGTTTCTCATGCCATTGACATTGAGTGACACTAATTATGGCTTAGAATGCAAAATGAGGTGGCTTCTCACCAACTGGGTCTCCAAGGTCACTATGATCAGAGTACGAGTAGCTTTTGGTTTTTCTTATAAAAATGAGAGGCTGAATACATGGAGGAAAGAGTTGAAAAGGGCAAGGAAAGAGCAAGATTACATCAGTGTGGTTCAGCATGTGATCGGGTTGGTCCAATAGCTACAAGATTCACTACGAAGGCTTTGGGGAAGAGAAAACATAGAGTCATAGAACATGAACAAGGTGTAATTAGAGAAAGCAGAAAAGAACAAAAAGATACTAAAAGGCCTGACAGTCCTACCCTTAACCTGACAGAGAAGAAGTAGGCATCTTCACAGCTTTCTTTCTAACTACCATGGAAATTTCTCCACCAACTGGTGAATTGCAGCCCAGAATAAATACCTCGTACACACACATGTAACAAAGCCTGCTTTTCTACGCTGCTGAAAATACTTGGATGCCAACTCCAGAGCTAGCTCCAGCCAAATGCATTTTAGGTATAAAACTGAGGAGATGATCTTGTGGATCAACAATAGAGAGGTGGTCAAAATCCAGGCTAGTAGACACTGCCCTTTCTTTCATGGAGCTTCTGAGCTGCACACTGTTAAAAATGAGAGAGTAGAGTGTAGTTGTTCTCATCTGCTTCTGAAGTATTTGCTACTGCTTGCGGTCAGAGATGGGATAAAAGGTAAGTTGGTCTTTGGTCTGAAGCAAAACTATATTATATTTTGTTGCAAAGGAAAGAGGTAAAGGAGGCACAAACAAGCCCACTGCTCTGTGTCTTTATTCAGCACAATGAGTATCAGATCCTGCCATACTCTCGGAGCAATAGACTGCTCCTAGATACTCTCTGGTTATGAAACCATCCTGTATTGGGTCTGAGAGGGAGTTAATTTTCCCCATAGCAGCCCTCATAGTGCTGTGCTGTAGCTAGAAAGGTGTTGATAACACACCCGTGTTTGGGCTACTGATAAGCAGTGCTCACAGAGCGTCAAGGTTGTCTCTCCCACAGTCCCCCTCAAGCCATACCAGCAGGCTGCGGGTGGGCAAGATCTTGTGAGAGGACACAGCCATGACAGCTGACCCAAACTGACAAAAGGGATATTCCACACTGTATGGCATCTTCTCAGCAATAAAAGCTAAGGCACAGGAGGAGGACGTGGGGGCATTTGTTATTTATGATGTTTGTCTTCCGGAACAACCACTATGTGTACTGGAGCCCTGCTAACTGGGAAGTGGTTGCACATCACCTGCTGATGGGACGTAGAGAATAAATCTTTTGTTTTCCTTTGCCTCCATGTGCTGCCTTTGTTTTTGCATTATTAAACTTCCTTTATCTTGAACAACAAGGGTTTTTTTCCCCCATCTTATTCCCCCTGCCCCTACTGCTGAGGGAGGGAGGAAGGAAGTGATAGAGCAGCTTGGTGGGCAGCTAGCATCCAGCCAAGGTCAACCCACCACACGTCCCCTGGCCAACCTTCATGGAACTGGACAATTAAGTCAATAATGCACAGAGCATACAATGCTAATTTTAATTTCATATTTAAAACAGAGTAAGAAGGAGCATCAGTCTCCCTCTACTATCAGAGATACATTGAACGGAATATTAATTCTTCCCCAAATTGCATAAGATAGTTAATAATAGTTAATATGAGAAAGGCTAACCCCAAAATCTCCTATCCCTTATGTATTTTCAGGCTGAAGTTACTCCTGTCTTGCACTGGTGTATAACAATGAAGTTCCCTGTTGATACTAACGTGAGTTTATTTAAAGCTATCCAAGGTAGGAGAACATTCATATGAAAAAAAAATGCTTTAGATAAATGGCTTTTTAATTTTTGTGGGAAGACATTTTGAAGTTTAACTCCACAAAATCAACATCTACTCCTGAGTTTCTACTGACTTGCTCTATTATTTCTATACCCATTTATCATGATTTTTTATATTTCTTAAGAAAAAAATTGTGTAAAATGTATACTCCCTTCCATGCAGTTCTGGAAATGGTTACTAGGGATTCCTTACAGGCATTCATTGTCTGCTCTAGTGAGCACTCCTATGGCATATGCCTTAAGAATGACGTTACTATAAGTTGTGCTCTGCTACCTCTTTGAACTGGTACCATAATGTAAGACTAAGAAATCATTATATCCCACTGGAACCCCTTTCTGCAGAAAAAGCAGTTTGCATTGCCTATCAGATACACTCACACCTCATCTAAATGAGTAGAAAAGAACAGAAAGATGGAGAAAGCTCAGAGCTTCCTCTCTTCCTTCAAGGCTCCCTTTTTTCCTTCCATACAACATTCTCCCTTGTGTTCATGGCTATGCTGTATTATCATGAGCTCCTTGGGAAAAGATCTCTTCTCTCTATCTACAAAGAAATCATTAAAAACCAGTAATGTCTTGGCTTCACTATGTAGTTGGTTTCTCCTTGTATGTTCTTGCTCCCAGCAGTGTTAAGTCCATGTGTAACTCTTATTCACAGGAAATCCTTTTAGTTTTACAATGAGGTCTTTGTAGAGAGTCTTTGGTGTTATTCTTCTGTATTTGCAAGAACTCCTGAATACCGGGCTGTCTGGGACACGGTATCTAGGGGAATAACTAATATAGGCTAAACGTAAACTAATTTTGGGGAACAAAAGCAGCCTTCAAGCTATATGCAAAGTTACTACAGGCTGTTTTTTCAATGGGGCTGAGTGGAAGTGACAATTCTTTTGCACTTAATGAGCCAGAGTAGCAGAGATTAGAAAAAAACCTCTAAATTATTTGGCTGTTGAATAAAAATCCAATTTAAATCTTGTGGAAAGTAAGAGCTTTGGTTCAGATGTAGAATCAGGGTGCATAAGCAAGGAAAATAAGCAGTCTTTTACATCCAGTCCCTCAAATAGTAACAGTTTATTATATAAAAGCCAAGCACAGATAATGAGAAAAAGAATATGTTAAGATTAAGGAAAAAAAGAAATCCTTGGGAGACCAAGAGGTTTGCTCAATGTTACCACCTACTCCATGCAAAACAGTAGTCTTTCTAGAGAAACTGATATGCCTTCCTCTTACACTCCTTTGTGCCAGGGCCTATGAGAAGGCAGCGGTTCACAGTGAAGCCAGCAGAGCAGCATCGGAAGATGCTTCTGCTTATAGTCTCTTGCTTAGCAGTCCCAATCATAACTTTTCAATCACCTAAGAGATACTCTGTGAGGGAAAAAGAATGCACTGCAAAGGAGTGAAACCAACAGAACAGCAACAAAAGAGCTAAGAAAAGATTTAAAGTATGGAGGACTTCAAATTTTTCATCTTGGAAAGTCCCACTTCTGCATGAGCCAGGAAAAAAATTTTCATTTCTTGTTTTGTTCATAAGCAAAAACTGTAACTTGGCAGTGGTCCATTGCAAACAATAAACACCAACAGAACTCTGCCAGTTACCATAGTGGTTATACATCTTGGAGCCTATCCTTTCCTCTTTACTTTGGCTGTCTGTTTCTGCAGTCTGCAAGCTATTCAGGCCAAGGATTGTCTACTACGTTGATGACCACATATGCCACCTCAGTGAAAAGGAATGCAAAGCTGTGTGTACAAATAAATATTGACTTTTGGCCTTCTTGAAAAGTATAATTCCCTAAATGACAAACTAGTCTTAAAAAATGAAAATACACAAGATCCTCTCTTAACACAACAAACAAAAATAACACACACACACACAATCTTCCCAAATAGTACCGTATCTGTTAGTTTAGAAGAGCTAAGGAAAGCTGACTTCCTGTAGATCTGTCATCCTTAGACAGATGTAGACTTTAACTAAAACTGTCTCATTGAGCAGCGGGGAATTCACATCCTTCTTCTATCTGGAGAACCTGTCACTGAAACTCAGAATCCAGATCCTATTTTAAGTGGGATAATCCTCATGGTTTTCCTCACCATGTACTTTCATGAAATTTGTAACTGTACCTCATGGAGGTCTATGCTTTTCCCAACTGTTTCATCAAAATAATCAATACACACAGCTAATAGGAGGGGTATAGAATGACATGGTCACATCACTGAATTTCTAAAACTTAAAGTCTTAAAAATCCTAAAAAAAAGTCCCAACACCAAGATGGAGGAGTTAGTTGAGGCTAAAACTTATGATGTTTCCAAGGACAGCTAAGCTAATCTAATACCCAGATGACTCCACAACATCCTCTAGCCCATTATTAAATATAAATCTATAGAACACATCACTGTGTTCAGTCCTCAGAAGGTAAGTCTTTACGGTGACTGTAAAATTCTCATTAGGCTACTGGGATTACTTCTTCCCTTTATTTTATTTGTTTGGCTCTCTATAAATACTGAAGAAAAGACATGATGAATCAATGAGTGATTCAGATTTTCCCTTCAGTCTTTATCATCAGGCATTTATCTACTTTTTGTCTTTGGAGTTTTCTATCCTGCAGTAAATTTATTGTAGTTCTTCTGAATGATTTTTTTCCCCCCTTTTCCTTTCCCTCCCTTCCCCCAGTACTCTATTGATTTTCTCATTTTTACAAATAAGCATAGCAATAAATAAAGTTACAAAAGCTCAGGACATAATCATAGCTGAATAAATACACTCATCAAGAAAAAAACATTGTTGGCCTAACTGGGGAAGTTACAGTTCCCTCATGTACATTCTTTATTATGAAGTGCAAATGCAATTAGTAAAGCAGAATAATCTCAGAGTCAGGCTTCTATTTCTCATTTTGCTACTGATGCACTGTGGTCAAAGGTGATGTATTTTAAAGTAATCGGGCAACATTGCGTAAGATGGGGATGAAATAGAGGTGTTCTAACTCCACTAACACCATTGCTTGACAAGGAGGTCATTGCATCGCCCTATCACCATCACATCTTCATGCAAGATCAGTGTAAAAATTCCCATCTCTCAGGCTGGCTGAAAGATGCATAAATGGAATGTTGGCAAGCTGATTTTTAACTACTTGGATTAAAAAGCCCAGTTATACAGCACATACAGGAATGATGGATCAATATTCCTCTAAATATTCAACACACGTTAGGATGCTAAGTTCTTGTTCCAAAGTATTACAGAATTATTTTGTGACCTTAACCATTTTCTGACCACAGGCCCAGCCAGCATGGGTTCATG
>NW_010266073.1:0-1595 GCF_000690775.1 Eurypyga helias
TAACACAATATACATATCCCTCCCCCCCGAAAGAACTACACCATAGTAAAGAGTTTACAAATGTTCTGCTCGGTGGCACTGCTCTGTGAAAATACGCTGGACGCGGGGTGCCCGAGGAGCAAGTTCGGTCAGAGAGGTTTCTCCCGAGGGCGTTGCGCTGTCCTCTGCTCTTCACCCCAGTCCGGGCCCCAGCGGAGGCCGTCTCAGCCTCACTCCTGAGCTCCCTTGCGAGCCAGCTTATAAACCTCCGTCGGCCCATCCACGTGGGTGATGGTGGTGGTGAGCTGAAGCTCCTCCCCGCTGTTCACTCCCAGGTCTCCTGAGAACGGACGTTTTTCTGTCAGCCAGCTCGCACAGTGAAACGTTTGACAATTAGAAAGCAAAAGAACCGTTTTGTTAGTTCCTCCAAGCTTTCGGGAGCTACCTGAGCTCTGGACTACATGGCATTTCCAAAAATGCTTTTACTGGCAGCTTTTGAAACACAAGTGTATCAGCAAAGGGCGATTTCTCTGCTACGGGAGACCACGGACAGAGGAATCCAACAGCACTGCCACTCATGGAATCACAGAGAGGTTTGGGTGGGAAGGGACCTTAAAGCCCACCCAGCCCCCCCCCCTGCCACGGGCAGGTACACCTTCCACTAGACCAGGTTGCTCCAAGCCTCATCCAGCCTGGCCTTGGACACTTCCAGGGATGGGGCATCCACAGCTTCTCTGGGCAACCTGTCCCAGTGCCTCCCCACCCTCTGCGGGAAGAATTTCTTCCTGATGTCCCATTTCAATCTCCCTCTTTCAGTTTAAACCCGTTACCCCTTGTCTTGTCACTCCCTGCCCTTGGAAAAAGTCCCCCCCAGCTTTCTCCACTTGCCCAGATTTCTATCTTCTCCTTGCCTCATCCCTCCATTTGAGCTACACAATTAAAACTGGGCAATGCTCAAAAGCACAAAAAAACCTCACCTACAAGTTTTCAAACAGCCTTGGCTAAATACTCAAACCTGTCCAACCTAGTCATTAATTAAAACACCCGCTAGGAAAACCAAAGCATCCTTCACAAAACATTTCTGTGCGCTGAATGTGCACTTTGGCAAAAAACATAAATCCAGAGAAGGCGTCGCCCACTTTACATCTCTTTCTTCCCACGACAACCGTCAGATCGTTTAGAGGCACTCACCGTTCGACTTGTCTTCACCGTAATTCTTGTGCGACGGCGCATACAGGAACATCAGAGAGAAGACGTAGAGGTTCCACATCCCGTAGATGCCGGTGAAGAAGGCGCTGTTCACTTGGATGGTTAAGTCCCCCCACTTCCAGTGGCCTTCCGTCACCTGCCCGGGAGAAAGCAGACATGCAAGGGGCGGTCGGGAAGACTGAATTCTGTAAAAATACAGGAGGGAGCCGCGAAAGCACTGTGAGTAAATCAACAAGAACGGCGTCAGTTCAACAGGGTCGAGTAACCAGAGTACAGCAGAGGCAGTCGGGCTAGGATTCTCCTCTTTAGCCTTATCTGCAGGGAAAGAATAGTCCTTACAGAACGATTGTATCAGGATTTCTTTAACTTTGATTTATAATTCTTAAACAGCCCTGAGGAGAAGGACT
>NW_010266074.1:0-6267 GCF_000690775.1 Eurypyga helias
GTGGTAGTGTCTTCTCTCCTTCCCTGTGAAATTGCAATCAGATTAGCTAGTATTTGGTTATTTCCTCCTGCTTGTTTGCCTTTTTTTCTTGCATGAACATATCTGGAGAAGTTTGTGGGCAATGAATCGTGCTGAAACTGTGCCGTCTTTGTGTAAAAGTGCACTAGCAGCCCTGTCTCCAGAATTCTGCGGGAACCATGTGCTGCGATCAGCCAGCCTCACCGCCCCAACACCTCCCGGGGCCTGCTGAAGGCAGCCTGGACCAGGCTTACAGCCTGTCCTGAGCAGGTCTTGGCCCCACAGCCCATGACGAGTGGGCCTCAGCCCCACAGCCTGCTGCAGATGGGTTCTGGGCCCCACAGTCTGCCAGGGGTGGGCCCCAACCCCACAGCCTGTCACAATGGGCCCCCAGCCCCACAGCCTGCTGCAAGCAGGGCTTGGTCCCACAGCCTGTCACAAGTGGGCCTAAACACCTCAGCTCGTCACGAGCAGGTCACAGCCCCACAGTCTGTCATGAGTGGGGCCCAACCCCACAGCCTCGCACAGGCAGGTCTTGGCCCCACCCGTGTCACTTGTAGTTGCTTTGCTTCATAATTGGTTTGTAAATCAGTAGAGTAAATTAAAAAGGACACAGGTGGTACAAGCACAAATGGATAGAAAATGTCAGTAAGTAGGCTGCCTGTGAGAGAGCTGCAGTGAAAGCAAGAGCCACTGAACTGACTCTTGCTTTCCTGGCACATACTCAGTCAGTATATGACCATGGAAAGTGCATTTCAGCCTTACAGCAAGGTCTTAGTAGCCTTGCTCAGAGCAGTAAATAAAACTAATGTGCTATGTTGTCTGACTATAGACTAGTTGGTGTTTGAAAAAGGGCTGGACACTATGACTTGCGTATCTAAACACTGCATGATTGTGTTGGGATGACTGAGTCACAGCGTAAGTTGGGTGGGAAGGGACCTCAGGGAGCCTGTAGTCCAACCTACTGCTCCAAGGAAGCTCAGCCATGAACTCAGACCAGGTTACTCAACCTTTATTCAGTCTTGAACACCTTCAAGGATGGAGACTGGACAATCTCCCCAGACAGTCTGCTCTATGGCCTGGCTGTCCTCACAGTGAAGAAGCTTTTCTCTTTTGATTCACTCTGAGCCTGTCTCATATCACTTCATACCTGGTGTCTCTTATCCCCCTACCATGCCCCACCACAAGGAGTCTGACCTCGTTTTCTTTAGAAAGTCTCTGTAGATACCAGGAGGGTGGAGGCCTCCTTTTAGGTTCCCACATGCTTCTCTTCTCCCAGCTGAGCAAGCTCGCTTTCCTCAGCCTCTCCTTACGGAGCAAGTGTTCCAGCCCCCAGACATCTTGGTGGCCCTTGCCGAACTCTCCAGTTTATCCCTCTCAGGTATCAGGGAGCCCCAAACTGGACTAGAGTATCAAACAGTCTAGCCTGTGCAGAGTCAAAGGGGATAAGCACTTCTCCATCTCATGGCCGTGCTTCTCTTAACACAGCCAAGGGTGCTGCTTGCCTTGTTTACGGCCACGACAAACCCCTGGCCCATGCTCAACTTACTCTCTGCCAAGATCCCCAGGTCCTTCTCAGCAGAGCTGCTCCCTGGCCTGTATCATTGCAAGGACCTGTTCCTTCCTACATGCAGGACTTCCTGTTTGTCCTTGTTGAATTTCATGAGGTGCCTGTCACCCTATTCCTCCAGCCTCTCTGAATGGCAGCCCTGCACTAGAGCACAGCAGGCAGGTCCCCACAGTTTGGGGTCATCTGGAAACTTGAGTGTATCTGCTGCCTCCACCTAAGGGATAGATCCATTAACGAGACAAATGTAAACATGGTACAGCCAGTCTTGCGTAAGGGAACGGCAGAGTCTGAATGCGCTTTTCTTCTTTCTGGAATAAGGAAAGGGAATGTTGCTGAGTTCACTGCATCCCAGCGATGTAATGCTGCTAAGCAGTATGGCCTTTGATTCTGTTTTTCTGCTCATACCATCATCCTTACATCTTTGTCTAGTAAAGTACAGTGAGTGCAACATTCCCTTCTGTCACTAATCAGAACCTGCAAGTAATAACTATCTGTACTGGCTATTGAATGCAGTACATAGATAGATGACATAAGGGGGAATGAAACAGTGCTACCTTAAATTCCCATCACTAGGTTTCTAATATCCATCATGGTCGTAATCTGAGGTCTTGATAAAATATTTTCTTACATGAGTAATGTCATACGAAATACTGTACTTGTATATTAACATCATGTA
This sequence comes from Eurypyga helias, assembly GCF_000690775.1. Taxonomy (NCBI): domain Eukaryota; kingdom Metazoa; phylum Chordata; class Aves; order Eurypygiformes; family Eurypygidae; genus Eurypyga; species Eurypyga helias. Next base: position 2,265 of record NW_010266074.1, read on the forward strand.
TGTACTAGAACCACTAAAAAAATAACACCAAATACCTGAAGTATACATTTAAGTTGACTTCAGGCAATTTTACCTGATATTGTGTGCTAATGTCATGTAGATGTTCAGCATCAGCTAATTCAGCTAATCATTTCCACATGAGCAATAAAGCTATATGCAAGCACTCACAGGAACCTGCAGGCATTGAACGTTAATATTCCTCCTAGCAGCATGATGGCAGACACCACATTTTGGTAATGACTTTAGAGTGAATATGTATGTATTATATACACACACACTTGAATATTTTTAGCAGTTAAATATAACTGTTACTTCAGTGGCAATACATACAAGTTTGTGGACTGATCTGCTATCATCTTCCTGCAGTGTGGGTTGAAAGTAGTGTCTGATGGGGGATGATTGACTAAAGTAAGAAGAGGTGTAAATTAAAGATCAAGAGAAGAAGAGAACCTCAATGAAATACTGACCTTTTTTTCGAAGAAACTTTGTAGTTGTCAGTAACACTTGTGAGAAGTTAGTGCCTATACTCCAAAATCCAGGGTGAAAGAGGAAAATATGTACTTGCTCCTTCTGAAGAAACAAGGAAGAAAAACTAGTTTGGGCAGGTTTGGCTTTCAGAAGTGCATCCTGCATAGTTACAACTTCTGTAACGTGTCATGCTCTCAGGAGTTGTGTGGGAAAAGCAGGCCACAGAAAACAGGCAGGTACTAGAGCTCGATGGTTAGACAGTTGGTATTTGCAAATAGATTCTGCTTTGACTTACGTGCATGGCAGAAGGTTGCAAGTACAGTGTGCTGGTTTGGGCTGGGATAGAGTTAATTTTCTTCATAGTGTTTAGTATAGCTGGTTGTATTTCACTGGTCCAACTTTTTATCCATCATGTGATGCAACAGTGAAAGTAATTTGTCATCAAGTGATTCCAGATTTGCACTGGTCTCCCTGAAAATGGAGTATGTAGCATAGAGCTGTGCAGAAGGTTGAAATGCTTTGACTTGAGTGTGACTGGCTGATACCAATCAGGAAAGTAGAATATCAGACATTGTGCATATATTGCTAGATAAACTAGCAATATACACATCTGTGAGGAAGCCATTGGCCTTGTTGAAAGATACAGACGCTCATCAAGCCTCAGTGACCTACTGCAGTGATATTTGGGAGAGTGACCACAAACACAGCTCCAGAACTCCACCTCATTTATGTCTCGAACAAGAAAATAAGACTTTACTAGTTAGCGCTACCAAGATTCTAAGTTCTTCTACAAATTAAACAGGACAAGGGGTAATGGGTATAAATTGAAATCAGGGAGGTTTAGATTAGATGTCAGGAAGAAATTCTTCACAGAGAGGGTGGTGAGGCACTCGAACAGGTTGCCCAGAGATGTTGTGGATGCCCCATCCCTGGAAGTGTCCAAGGCCAGGCTGGATGAGGCTCTGAGCACCCTGGTCTAGTGGAAGGGGTCCCTGCCCATGGCAGGGGGGTTGGAACTAGATGATCTTTAAGGTCCCTTCCAACCCTAACCATTCTGTGATTCTATGATTCTATGATTAAATGACAGGTTTTGGGGCTGTATCATTATAGACTCCTTGTTAAAACAGAGTTCTGAACGGTCCATCATTTTGCACCGTGATTTTTACTTTGCTTGAAGGAACTGCATAGTCACAAAGGACACCTGAGTCAAGAAATACCTTTGCCCAAGCTATGCATCTGAAATAAGATTTTATATTCCGTAACATTTCTATTATTTGTATTGAGTATTACAAGGCCTTCTGATATCAACAGTGATTAGTATCAGAATATCAAAAACCTATCAGAAAAATAGATGCATTTAACTTACTAAAAGGAGAGATTTTGATTAGTATATGTATCAGTACATATACAATGAAGGTTTAAATTACATCAATACTATCCACTTAGAGGAAGCACTATAAATATCACAAAACCTCAGAGGCTAGAAGAAGACTTGATATATTTTATTAATAGACTAAAAGATAACTCAGCTGAATTGCGTGATTCGGTGGCTGCTCTAGATACAGTAGCTCTTTTTCTCTGAGCAAGGAAACAATCTTAAAATTATGAAAATACTCTACTTCATGAGCCAAAAGTAATTTCTGGTTTAACTCCAGGGACTGCAGTGAAGTTGAGTAATTTTTAAATTACTCAAATTCTTAAATTAAAAGATCAATTCCAGTTCTGCTACACAGTTAAAAAATTGTCCAGAAATTTTATGTCACCTGAAGGAGCGACTGTCAGGACACACATGGGAGGGTACAGTTACACAACACAATGGCAATAAATATTTAAAAGGTGACAGGCAAAGTTAAGTGTTTTTTCTTGGTTTAGGGTAAAATTAATACTTGCTCTGTTACATAGACATAATTAGCTCAGTTTAAACTACCATTATAAATAATTCTTAAAAAACAAACATAGTTTGGAATCTTTAATATATAATAACAAGCTACAGTACATGCAGATTCTTTTATTATTTCTCACATTTCTTTACTGGTGCTTGTCTTTTCTGGCACACAGCATTGGCCTGGTTTAGTGTGAAAAAGGTTTTATGTCTTAATTCAGAAAGATTGGTGCTGTAATAGAGATAGATATTGTTTACAAATTAAGAAATTCCAATTTTATCTCGTCAGTGGAGGTTAAGGTGGGTATGCTTCAGCTGTGCTCTGACTTTTCCTGTTTCACATCGCTATTTTGGAGGGCACAGAACACCTCCTCGAACTAGGGCTGTTACCTGAGCTTTATTTACAGCACAGCTAAAAATAGCCTTGCCACAGGAAGGCAGTGATGGTTCAGAGAGTAATCAGAGACTGCTTATGTGGGTTTGTGCTAAACATGTACAGACATATTTGGAGGACTGAGACTTCACCATGTATTTCTCAAAGCAGCATGAGAAGTGTCATGATAGAGTTTCCTTATCTATGTTGTATTTAGCTCCTACTGAGCTCACTTTTTAGTTTAATTTAGTTTCAGACATCCAAATTAATCTCTTTGGTGACCAAAATAGCCTTACAGTTAACTGCTGCTGGAAGCACTGATCTGACTACAGGTTGTAGCTCAGACCTCATGTAGGATCAAGAGCAATGATCCAGCTGAAGCCAAACCCAGGGCATGTGCCAAAGTTTTTTTTGATGCCACAACTCACAGGAAAGAGCTACAGGTCAGAAACACAAGTGCCCACCAGGGAAATGGTGCTGCAGAAAACAAACAGGCTGAGTGGGGGAACACAAGTCACATTGGTACCATCTCCAGCAACACTGGTGCTCTGGAGGATTTACACATCCTGGAGAGCCAGGCTTCACCTGTCCATGGAGTCACTTCTCCATAAAGGAAGCTCCCTATTAACTCATGCAGTTGTGTGACCAAAATTCTTAGATTCTTTGGGAGAGGAAACAGCTTTTGAATGATTTGTTTTATCCTGGTGTAACTGTGGTATATTCTTTCAAAGACGTCAAATTTTTTTGAATCTGTGAGTTTTTGTACCTGCTTGAGTAACATCTAACTTCTTTAAAGATTTATTAATTTCTCCTAAAATAAAACTCCAGTGCTCTAAACTTGCCAAAGCCTTACATCAATGACAACACAGGATTATTTCATTACCCGCAGTGTTTATCTTTCCGAAAAACTCCTCTGCTATTTTGAGAATCTTTCTATTGAAGATTCTAAATATATTTAGCAGTCTATACTTCTGACACTTTTGACATTGACTCTTTCTGATCAAGAAGGTTATACTCAGTATAGAAGACTTTTTCAAGTCACCAGTTTCAGAATGTAAATACAGCCCCTGAATGAGTTGGGCTTTTTTGGATGAGGGTCGCATTTGAATCCAACTGAAGTCATTGGGCAGCCACCCCTTTCTTTGCTGTAGCTGTTACCGTCTCAGGGTGGCAGGGCAGGGGTCTTACCAGCCAGGGCCCATCCTGCAGTACCTGAGCAAGGAAAGCAGGCCTCCACAGCAGCAGGGCCACTCGGAGCACAGTTGAGGATCCAGTCCGGT
>NW_010266074.1:6277-8343 GCF_000690775.1 Eurypyga helias
ACATCTACAACGAAAAGACAGATCAAGCTCGGAAGTCAGCCTGCAGGTCAGGGTCTGCGACAACGTGCGGGCAGAACTACAGCATGACCACCCAACAGACAGCAGTGCTCAGACAAACAGCTTGAGCTGGGTGCCTCGAGAGAGACACCCTGAAGAAATGAATACCTGAGCTACAATCTAAATTCTGCTCCCTTCACACGCGTAGTACAACGAAAAGACAGATCAAGCTCGGAAGTCAGCCTGCAGGTCAGGGTCTGCGACAACGTGCGGGCAGAACTACAGCATGACCACCCAACAGACAGCAGTGCTCAGACAAACAGCTTGAGCTGGGTGCCTCGAGAGAGACACCCTGAAGAAATGAATACCTGAGCTACAATCTAAATTCTGCTCCCTTCACACGCGTAGTATTTGGGTCTGAGGTCTCCTTGTTCCTCGTGAGCTTCTGTCTCCAGGCATGCCGTTGCTTTTCTTGTCTCCAGGAGGCAGCTTCTGCTGATGGATGTGGCCATCTTATCTTGCTGGTTTACACCCATTTTGGGGCCTTCCCTCCTGTGACCAGTTAAGAGTTCAGTCTAAGTTCAGTATCTATGTGAGAGTTCACAGCTTGTGGCCTAAGGCTTTTCGCTAATGCTATACAGTGGATTCCGTTTGAGCTGGGAAGGGACTCCTATCAACTTCTGCTCCAACTAAGCGTAAATTAGTTCAGATTTTCTTTAAGGTATTGTATAATAGCTGGGTCAAGTGATTCACCTGGTATGCAACCCTATTTTTTTTCCCCTGGTTCTTCAACCCTGTTTTTCTTCCTAGATCTTAGTACATGGGGCCTTCCAGCTAAACACCGTAATCCCTGCCATTGACCAGAAACGTCTGGTTTTAATAAAACTCTGGAATTGGTTCTTTAGCCTTGAAAGAAAGGAGCATCTTGGTCTAACTTGATACCAACCAAATACTAACTCACTCCCTTAGATGCTGAAAAGCTTTCACCTTCCATTTCTTCTAACAGCCGATGAATACAATACCCAGAGAGCTGTCTTGGATGGTTTATCGCAGGCTGTTGCAGTCTGCTGGAGGGAGAAGACTTTCAGAGTTACTGTAAAGCAGGCTGAAGACGTGTCCTCAGGGGGAGAATTGCTAGGTCAAGGCCAAATGCCTAGACCTCCTCTCAAAGGTGTCTTCATATTAATTTTACTGTACTTAACAGCTTCTTTCAGAGCCAGAGTTTACTTGACATTTTGGAGGTTTGGAGGCACGTTTTTGTTAGGAACGTGACACGGATAATGGAGTCAGAACTACCCTTGTAGCTCTTTTTACTGGAAAACTGTATATAAATACTTTTTATGCCCTGGATGTTATAGGAGGGGAAAAAGTGAGAGCATTTCTCATCCAGGCACTCCATTTTTATGCTTTTTTACTCTTTACTACTACTGTATTTCTGGGGTTATGCTACAGGAGAATTGTTGACATTTGGGTATACTTAGCCACAGCCATCCTTTGTGATGTTTGCATTCCTCAGGTATGTATTCCATGAAAAATGCATTTTTACTGATTTATCCTGAAGGAGGAGGGGCAGCAGTACTTTTACAAGCTGCCACAAGATTGCTGGGGCTTAGCATCATACTGCACGTGTGATCTTACCCATTCTTTTTCTTGGCCTGAATGAATGCTGGGTTGTGGGAAGGCACGCTGCGTGTTAGGGTTCACTGAGGCAGCACTCGGTGAAGAGGAAGCTGAGGTGCTGACAGAGGTTGCACCTGCTTTATGTTTTAGTCTCCTGGAGTGGGTTTGTGAGACAGAGCTGTGCCCCGCAGAGCACGTGCTGGTGCTGACCTGTGCATTATACTGACGAGCGTCGCAGGTGTGCTGCTGTGACCGTATGTGCCACAGGTCTGTTCTTAAACGTGAACACAGCTGTGTACGTGGTCCCTGCGCTGAAGTGTGTGAGCATCCGTCGCTTGTATCGGAAGCGGAGCTGGTGGTAAATGACTGGCCCAACTGCTGGGAAAGACGCAGCCAAGGTTTGAATTACTGTGGAAGGGATGTGAATTCAGAGTTGAAATTTCGACGTC
>NW_010266075.1:0-7803 GCF_000690775.1 Eurypyga helias
ATTTGGTCCAGGAGAAGAGTTTGCAAAGGATGCCAGAGTTGTGTTACTTTTTGGATTTTGGCACAGATACAGGTCCTAGAAGCAAGAGACCATTGCAAACCATCTGCAGGTTTCTGAAGGTAGAAAGGTTTGCACAAGCTGTCATTCATTGCCTGCATAGAGCTACTTCCTACAGTTCCGGGAGACACATGCCTCTGAAGGGGAAAGGTGAGACAAAAGGCAAAAGGCAGGAAAAAAGCAAGATATATGGACATCAGGAAGAAATTCTTCAGGTCCTAGAAGCAAGAGACCATTGCAAACCATCTGCAGGTTTCTGAAGGTAGAAAGGTTTGCACAAGCTGTCATTCATTGCCTGCATAGAGCTACTTCCTACAGTTCCGGGAGACACATGCCTCTGAAGGGGAAAGGTGAGACAAAAGGCAAAAGGCAGGAAAAAAGCAAGATATATGGACATCAGGAAGAAATTCTTCATGGATGAATACAGTCAGGAGAAGAGCTCTGAAAGGGACTCTTGGGCACATGTTGTCCTTCTGGCAGAAGAGCTCAGTCTAAGGACCTTGAGGGCACTTGCAGCCCCCCTGAAACCCATCCCAAACTCTGCTGTGGCCCGGGACCTGATCTCAGTCCCCCGGGACCACCAGCCCCTGCCCCAGTGAGGCCATGGGATGCCGCTGCCAGGTGTTATGCCCTCAATCTCAGGAGAAGTCACAAGCCACAAGCTGTTGGGCAACATTAGGGAAGAGTCAGTGGTGACAGGTGCTTTCAGAGAGCGGCAGCCAGCAGTGCAGTGAAGGCATCTTGGAGAAGCACAGGGTGTACATGGTCATCCCTGGTGTCCCTCCCGGCACACTGTGGGGGTCCAGGAGCATCTCCAGCTTCCCCAGCACATGCTCAGCGGGATGAGGACAAGCATCTCATACCTCTGAGGCAGTGGGGTCTGACTGGCCAGGAGGAGACGGAGCATGCAGAGATGGTGTTTTGCTCTCGTTGGAAGTGCAAAACCCTATGGAAAATGTAAATCCATCATAACTTCAAATGTGACAACATCCTGGTTGAATCCTTTCAGCAGCGGGCTGCATGCTGCAATTAGAGATGCTGCATCCAAAGCAATGTTCAGATAACTGGCTGCAGAGAATACAACATATTGCTTGGCATCCTTTGGGAGAAAGGTTTGGTGCACTGCTGTTAAATGGAGTTCTACTAATTATTTACAAGGCATATCCTTAAAGATCCATTCTGTGATTAAATTAACATAAAGCCTATTAATACACAAAAATCACCAAATGGGATATATTTGCAAGAGATTTTTAAAATTATTATTTTGTTTACATTTGATAGGACATAATGAGGCCGTGTTGGTGCTAATTGTGTCTCTGCTAGAGACATGATTCAAGAGGACAGCCTACCATTGTTGAATGAAATTGCCCAGAAAAGTAATTGCTTTCAGGATGAGCTTGTGCTCATTTGTATGATTATGATTTGTTGATTAACCTCTATTTCTTTCTTTCTATACTGTGTATAGTAAACAGGATCTTCTCCTTTTGTAACTTTATCATTTTAATAGACCTTGGCATGCCAACAGCAACCCAGAGATCATCATGACGTGTCCATGACCACCTGAGCCCTACTTAATCAATTTAATTAATTTCACTTACACAATCCTTGGTATCAAGTTTAATCAATTCCATCTGATACACCAAAAACACACCGGCCACTCTTGTGCCACTTTGTGTGGGGGTTGTAAGAGCTCTTGAGCTTGTCTTTTTACAAATTAGCTTTTTCTCAAAGATCATTGCTAAGTGAAACCATATACATTAAAAACAGTTAAAATAACTTCTCCTTGCAGGGGAAAGACAAAACAGCAACCATACCAGCCCATTCAGCCCATCTGGCTGTGACCAATATGGGATGTCCAAGGAAGAGTATAACAAGGTGGCAGTCACTTTATTAAGATTTTATCTTCATATTCTCCTACTAAGTAATGATTTACAGCTCATGAGCTTCAGGGATCTCCAACTGAGGAATATGAGACAGGAGTGAGAATACCCCACCAATCCTAGAGTTTATAAATCAGTTGCAGAAAAATCAAAGGAAAAAAAGAAAAAAGAAAGAAAAGAGAAAGCTTAAAATCTGTCTAAATTGCAAAGTCATAGCATGTTAGAAAACCCCACACACCCTCTCTAGCAGCTAGTGGTGCCTTGGCCCCTGAAGTGTCATGGCAAGAGACCTGCTGCCCCCTTCACTCTCCAAAGAGGCTGCAGCCATCTCTGAAGCCAACACAGGTCTGCAAGGCACTCTGTTGCTGAGGAGGATTCTTTTAAATGTTAGGGTGATTTGACTTGTTTTTTAATTCTTTTTACATCATCCACTGTAGGTATAATGAAATTATTTCTTTCTCTCTGCTACTGTGCAAGCTCTTTGCAGAGGGAGATCTGTCTGAAAATCAAGATACACACTTCAGTCAGGTTGAACAAAACAACTCCCTTGACTCTGAAAACAAAGCCAAGAAGGATCATGTTCTGCTTCCACCAGGAGTGATCTGCAGTAGCTCCTGGCTAGCTTTCCACAGGGAAGGGAGACCAGCAGACCAAAGCGCTTTGATCAGCTGCATGGAGCTTCAGCTGTCCTGGGGAAGCTGTCCCGGGTTTGGTCCACACTAGGGCACAGGAAAACCCCTGCCAGGGAGTGGTGCTGCCAGAGGAGCCCAGTGACCTGTAAACCCATTCACTGCTGCTTGCTGTCATTGTTTGGCCCCCTCCATCCCATCACAGCCCGAGCGAGCAGCGTGCAGACTGTGTCCCTTGCTGCTGCCGCCATCCCTGAGGCAAGCAGGGGTGGGGGGACATCGGGGCTGATAACCTTGTGCCTGACCACCATCATCACTCCACTGGAAGCCCATGCATCTGTATGACTGGGTGGCCTCAGGCTTGTAGCATTAGGGGCCAAGGATCCCAAGTTCAGGAATACTGACACTAGCTGCTCTGCACTGAGTCCATTTGCAGTTTCTTTCCCCAGTATCCCAGTTCACACACCCAGTGAGCCCCACCAGTTGAATGCGTGGGTTCTGGGCCCATGCTGGACCATGCATGTGGTGTTGGACCAAAATGCCATCTCTGCCAGAGAGGCTGCTGGCCCCTTCGCCGTGCTCTGCCCCAGGGTCAGCTTGCCTACCAGCAGCACCCTTTCTCCCCAGCCCAAGGGATCTTCCCACCTTTTCTAAAACACCCATCAGGCCCCAAGTGAGGGGGAAGCCCCTCCAGAACCCCCACTCCAGCATGAGCTCCTATGAAGTGATGGGAGGGGCATCTTTACTGCTGTCTCTGGGTCCAGCATCCCAGACCCTGAGCATCACTGCACGGCTACTGCCCCTTGGATCATTCACTTCTCAGGCTGCTCAACGGAGCCACTCACCCCTGTGGGTCAGGACCGCCAACACCCTGTCTGAGTGCAGCATCCCTTTCCTTTCCATAAGCACCCAGCAGTCACCTTTCATGGGACCGAATTCATCTGTATAGGGTCATTCTGTTCGTTCTTTGTTTTGCAGTTTTATTATGTAGGTGTGTACTGAACACGATTTTATCTAAGCGGCCCAGATCCTAACGTTAAATCTCTTTTTTATCCCACAAGTTGAACAAAACTGAAAATCTATTACTACACAATTAATTAAAAATATATGAGTTCCTAAACACTGAGCTTCTAATTAAAAGAAAACCAGTATTGCCCCAAACATTGGCATTAGGAGGCTGTAGAGTATCACTGCACAGTGATACTGAGAGAGTTTGGGAGAATTGACATCAGGCCTCCACATTTCAAAATGAAGATGTGACTACCAACAGCAGGAAGCTACTTTACTGTTCCCCATTTGGGAGCTTTCCTTTATTTTAGCTAAATTTCCCCTTGTTACACATCCAGTAACTCATTTACATTTTCCCAGTCTGCCTGAGAAGCCCAAACCCTGAAAATGATTACTGGAGCAAGGCTAAATGTTTCCCATTAACTTCTCCTTTCTCAAATAACTAAAAGTTTTCAAGAAAACTGGTTTTGATGGGGAATTTCAAATTGCAAATGAAAATTTAATTTTCACAATTGCTGACACCACTTTGCAAGGCAGTTCTCAATCACCTCTTGCCCTGAGAAAAGGAATATTGCTTTTCCTTCTGCTGCACGGACATCTGTACATTTTTGTGCTCATTCCTGTGCTTGCTCCTCAAACTCATGGAACCCCTGACCTTGTTGGTGTTACCTGAGCCCTGTAAGCTCCCTGCCCCACACTGACAGGTACCTCCTGTGAGCCTGAATGTGGGGCATCCTCCCCCTGGGCAAACTCTTGCAGGGAGACCCAGATCCCACGCACCAGGGAAGCGCCTGATACAGGTTGAGAGAAGTCCTGGTCCTGGAGGTCCCAAACCTGCTGCTGTGCCTCACCTTGGCAGTTCCATTGGCCTTCATCTCCTGTGCATATGAACAAGCTGCATCCCACCTGGGACAGACAATGCTGATGGTTTTATGAGCATGGTGGCACATACCACAAAATAAAGCTGTAATACTGCCTGGCATCAGCAGTGTGACATGGGAATTGTCTCCTGTAGGCAAGCTTGGGGTATTTGGATTTCTTTTTACAGCTTCTTATTGCTGTCTGAGGGGCAGATTCATTACCAGGTGTGCAACAGATCAATTCTCACACACTCAGGGGAGACAGTATGTTTATTCAGGCCTGGGTGCTGGGTAGATTTTCCACAGATCAAGCACACCAGAAATCATCACCGTGATGTCTTTTATACACATTTAACATCATTGTTATCATATTCATATCTCCTATTTATTCTTAATTGGTTATGAATTTACATACAATTACACAACCTAGTTGTAGATAATACACATGTTCAGGGGAAGGGTCTTCACCTGGACTAGGGTCTTCTTGACCTGCGGGTGTGAGTTTTAGTATTATAAGGAAGGCAGTTCTCTTCAGGACACCCTAAAAGTAACTTTTGTTGCCCAGGTGGCCCGTGGGATAGTTGTTCTGCCAGGTTGTCAAATCATTCATCCTATAAACAATCAGTCCTGCATGGTTGATGTCCAGAGAACAGGGACTTCAAACAGCATGGTGTCCTGTTCATCATCAGCTAATTAATGCTAACGTAAGCCATACACTATACTAACATAAGCTAACTTCTCTAGGTCAGGATGCCCTGTATCAGTATGACCCCTATTTCTTCCTTGGGACTGTGATGTCTTCTTGTGATCTCAAGGTTCAACATTGTTCAGCCTTGTTCAACCCCTTGAAACTGACTGACTGAGACACCAAATTCTCTTCCTATCAGCAGATAAAACTGATGTTTCTGCCCAAAAAAGGATGGTCATTATCTCACTTTGTGTTGTCTTCAGAAAAGGTGGCAATTACTCCAGAAGACTCAAGCCTGTTCTGGGGGTGTGGGCAAAGGAGAAAGGGTACCTGGGAACCAAAATATGTGAGAAGCAGCAGAGACTCAGATGGGATGTGGGGTGTAAGGAGCACCTGCAGAAGGGAGGTCAAGAGCACACCCTTGGGGAGGTCTTGGGTGAGAAGTGAAGGAGCTTGGAGCCTCCACAGACTGAGAAGGTCCAAGACTTCTAGAAGAAAGGGAAAATGGATGAAGCAGGCAGGGATGATGAGGAAGAAGGTCTTACAAGTAAGAAGGGACTCAAGGCTGTTGGGCAGGATGAGTTTGGAAAGAAAACTTTTTATAGATGAAAAGAAATGGTGCTGAGGGTGGAGAAAGGCATACCATAGCCTCTCCAGGGCTGTGATCAAACCCCAAGAGTTCCCACTGAGCACAGGACTTTCTTTGCAGGTCTATCTGTCTCAGGTGGGCTTTGAAAAGCCAGGTCACACTGTGTGAAGCAGGGGCAGATAGCTTCCCTTGGGGGTCTTGGGTGGGGTGGGCACCAACTCACAGGAGACAGGAGCTGCCCCTTGGTTCTTCCTCCTCATCTTCTAGGCCAGCCCAAATTGAATTGAATGTGGGTGATGCAAAAAGAGCACTACTCAGTTGCTGTTTAGGGGGTTGTTGGGTAAAAGCTTTATTTTATGATTCCATGTCATGATGACTCAAGGCAGTAGGAAGGGCTGAAGAAGAGCTGCTTGTACAGAATGACTATTGCTCCTCTGCTATGGAAACACAAGGAAATCTGCCCATTACTTTCAGTAAGATCTTTTTCCTCCTTCTCTTTACTTCCTCAAAAAGAATTTCCTTGAATTAAAGTCATCACAATATATAAACACACTTTATTTTCCCAACACTTGAAGAGGGTTATTGTTTCCACCATTTATATTTAACATTAAAGTTAAATCATGAAGTTGTTAACCATAAAAAGCTAGTAAATGAGTACAGAATATTAAAAAAATCAGTATTTCAGAATGAGCGCTTGAAACGAAAATTTATGCATAGAAACAATGGAGAATTACAATTAAGAGCTCTAGGGATCTGAGAATGATTTGTCCAGCCATTACACAGTCATTTCAATTTAAATTAAAATTGTAACTATTTTCTAGTCTACTAAAAATACGTGGTGTCACATTAAGAGTTTTAATGGAGCTTTCTCTAGGGAATGCAGAAAAGCTAGTTAGTAGCATATAAATAACTATATATTGGAAACTGAATAAATTCTCTGCCAAAAACTTAATATGATAAAAACAAAAATGACAGTGGATTATTCTATTTTCTCTAACAAAGCACAGCCCTCATATTAAACCAAATAAACAGTTCACAGGGTGTCTGAGTGTACATGGTTTTGCCGGAGATGACTGACAAAAATAAATCTATGTCTGCCCAGTATATTTTTTCAACTTGACCAACCCTGCACGAATTATGCCTTGCATGCTGTTCACAAACTATGACAGTGTAATATCTAACAGTGCAATCTTCCCTCCTTCTTCTCCTAGAACATACAGAGTAAGTTACTGTGGTCTCTCCAATAACCCTGACACTGGGAAAATTGGCTTAATCACAGTTTTAACTACTGCAAAACATGTTTTCAGAAATACAGGGTTTTAGTGAGTCCCTTCATTCAAATCTAGGTAAGCATGAAGATGTGACCAACCAAAACGTACCTGTGCACCAAGACAAAACCAGCCTCTGTGCGGGCCCGGATGGCTTGCAATTCAGAAGGCATGAGAGGTCCGGGTGAGGCATGCTGCTACACTGGAAGTGAAAAGCAGGGTACAGCGAAGAACAGGACAACGTGTTTTTCCTGCTTCGCTTTCCACTACTGTGATTGATTTCATAGAGGCACCAAGAGGCTGGAGCTTGCCCCATTTGACCCCAGCACTCCCAAAGAGAAGGTTCTCCCTCCTACTCCTGTGCTCAAAACATTATAGGATCCACCCAATTACTCACTCCATTAGTGCCTCCCTACCTGTCAGACCAAGCTAGAGACTGGTTGTTGAGGTATCTCCTCTTGTACCTTCATCACTAGACTCGTACAGATGTCAAACAGGCACCGTGCAGTCCCATGTGATGCCTGCAGCTGCATGAGGGTGCGATGAGCCCTCTGGGACAGATGGCAAAACCCTCCTATCAATGCATGAAGGTATCAGAGGTCATGGAAACTGTCTCCCAAGCATTAAGTGGGCTTTGGGGACAGGACAAAATAATGCAACCCTTTTTTGAAGGCAGTTTACTATTATAGCTCTCAAGCATGCAGAATTTTAAGCTTTACGGACTGCCAGCTGCTGGCAGTATGTTAAAATGAAGCAACTAGAATTTTGTTATCTGTCTCTCCCAACAAAGGTTGGTGGCATTTAGATGTTTGATAAGCTTTCCA
>NW_010266075.1:7828-19047 GCF_000690775.1 Eurypyga helias
TTTTCATAAATTACAGATGTCAGAACAGTAATTCCCTTAGTTGGTATATTGACTTTAATTAAGTAGAACAAAGGGCAAGTGATTAGACTAACAGCCTCAACCCTGACCAAGTCTGGAAAACAAAACTGTGCATTTTTTCATTCTGTTATATCTACACCAAATCTCACTCTATGGATTCAGTAACTAGCTTAGCTTCAATGTATAAACATATTTTGATTTTTCCTTCTCCTCAAAATTTAATTCCATTTTTGTCTGCTCAAATTACACAGATCCATTTAATCTTAACACAGGCCAGCTGGAATTTCTCGGTCAGTTTACTCCTACCCTAACGCCTGAACCATCCACCCACCTGCTTCTCTGCAAGGCCATCCAGCAGGACTAGTTCTGCAGAAAAGAGGCACAAAGAAGAGCAGTAAGAGGGCAATATTCCCTATGAAAAATATCTCCTGTCTTACCATTTTAAAGCAGGAGCTTTAAAAAGGATCTTTACATTAAGCTGGGAATGGAAAAATAATCTAAACATGGGAACAGATGGGCTGCAGGGCTAAAGCAGGAAGGGTTCAGCTTGTTTCTCAAAATAAAATTGAGGTGCAACAGAGTTTTGTTAAAATATCAAAACTAGTCCAGTCCTTCTTAGGGAAATGTTTTTTTAAACAATACATAGCAGAATAGACCTGGATTTCTGAAGGGCACTTCATACTGCAGCAGGTAAGAAATACTAGGAAGGATAGGGATTACTCCATGAATTACAAAGATAAGGGAGTCAAAGAGGTGGAAGGTTACCTGCTGAAGAGGGGAGAACTTCCAGTAGGTTTTTCAAGCATTGGTCTGGGACTAGTCTTGTTAAACATCTTTATTCATTGCTTGGACACAATTTGTAGGTTGTGTTACAGAAATTTGCTGATTGCACTAAGTTAGAGATGAACAAAGAGGAACAGAAGGGAGGAACTAAGAACATTTGCAGTGGAAAGAACACAAATATCCACAGAACAAAGTACTAGGAAAAGTAGCTCTGGTAGAAAGACAACGAATACTGGCATTGCATGAAGTCCATACAGGGACTTAGAATCATAGATTCATAGAATATTTAGGTTGGATAAGACCTTTAAGATCATCAGCTCCAACCATTAACGAATGGTTAACTAACACTGCTAATACCACTAAACTTTGTCCCAAAGCACCTCTTCTACACACCTTTAAAATACCTCCAGGGATGGTGACTCCACCACCTCTACCTGTTCACTTACAGAGTAGGGACCATCGGATGACCTGCTTTCAAAGGGAGATGAACTGAGACCAGCCAAGGAGTACTCAACATCAGGATGATGAAATGGAGAGACAACAGAAGGCCCCAAGATCTTGGCTAATTCAGTCTCACAGGACATGTCGGTAAGTCACGGTTACTCATATGCTTAGACAAATGGTAGTGTCACAGTGAGATGAGTTAAGCTTCGTGGTAATGCCAAGAACATATTCATGTACAACAAACATAAATTTAGTCTCTAAAAGAGGTTCCTAGCCAAGGGAATGAAGTTAGGACAGCCTCTTAGGTGTAGCATACCAGTTGATTGTGAGATTGACTGGTACTCAAACAACCTGGCTGCCTGCAAGAGAAGCAGTCTGAATGTAGAAAAGCAGGACAAACCTCTGGTCCTCTGTGCAGAGGCTTACACAAGCTTGGCAGACAACATGTGCTCACCCATATAGCTCCTTTATTCTTTATTTGTTAACCCTTGGTTTTGTCTTCCTCTGAATTCCGCCTGAAAACAGCTGAAATAGTCTTCCAGCAATCTCAGTGAAAAATATGACTGGTAACATAGCAGCAGCTTGATTTCAAACCAGAAATGATTCTTGCTTCTTGTCCATTCTGTGATTCCTGACACTGATGTCATTCATTCACAGCAAAAAACGGCAGGACAGTAGCCTATGAAGAGGAACATTATTTCACACATCAGAGCTTGTAAGACAACTTGAATCAATTATTTCCCCGTTATTTTTAGATTAAAAAGAAGGAAAGAACAAGGCATTTTAGTTACCATTTGTTCTTTCATACATCAGTCACCATAGCAGGGAGATAGCTACTCACACAGAAAGTGCTTCTTATCAGTGGCAGTTCAGGTATTTCAGGATACTTCTGTTGTCATTCCCGATATTAAAACTCAAGGAATGCAGAAGCAAGCAAATGTTTCAGTTCTTCAGCCCTTGGGCTTTCCAGTTGGGATTGGTGATCTAGAACACGTATCATGCTATTCATTAACTGGACTGTAATCAACATGCCTTGTTCAATCAGCCCTGCCGTTTTCTACCCTTATTTCAATTCAGATCAAGTTCCAGGAAGAAGACAATTCTTGGGGAAAAGTTTGTATTTAAAAAAAACCAAAAACAAACAAACAAAAAAACCCACAAGCAAGTGAGCAAAAGACAGAGCTAGCACAATACTGAGGCACTCCAGATAGTATCAGCTGCAGCCTTTGGTGACACTGCTGGCATCGTTAGCTGGTTTCTAACTGATATTCAGCAGACTCAAATTTCAACAAGCAAAAATCAAACAGGAGTCTAATATTGCAGCTAGCTACTTAGTTAAGTACTAAGAAAGTACTTAACTGCTCATAGGAAGCTTTAAACATTAATTTGTTAGAACAATAAGGTAGGTATGCTTTTGTCAACAGAAACCCTCGATTCATGTGCCAGTCACACGTTGGTAAGATGCCCTGCACCGTGTGAGCATCACCGTTTACATTTCTACATTAGCGGCTAGGAGATGTCAAGTGTGGCTGCCTCCTCCAGCACACACACACATTGTTATGGCCCCTCTGTCCCCCTCAAGGACCCCTGCCCAGACCCTGGCCCTCTGACCCACCACACGTCCCCTGCTCACCGGCTGGTCCAGCTCAATGCTCACTGCAACCACACCGAAGTCCTACAGGCACACCAAAGCCATCATCCCCCCAAACGAGCACAGACCCTCTGCTGACCTGATAGCTCTGCCCAGACGCAGGGCCTCCCATTTACGCACTGGTCGAAGCTTGAGTTAGCTGGCAAACACCCTTGCCTCTCTTACCACTGTCAGTCAAGGTTGTGTCTTTGTAGTTTCCTGCTCATGTTGTCCCTCCTTTCTTGTTAACCCCTTCTACATCTGAAAGGTTCTTGACCAGAAACACTTCAAGGAGCAGCAGCTCTCCCCTTCCACATGCTCCAGCAAACATCTCTACCTCTTCTTGAAATTCACTAAAGATGTCCCTATTCCTTCACTTGTCTGAAGGTCTGCAAGGGAGAACTTCACATTGTAAAAAAAAAATGATGGACACTTCTAACTTGGTCAGTAACTGCTGTAACAAACAAATCCCTCTAGTTACTGCATTAAGGGTCATGGGTAGTAAGCGGACAGATTTAAGCAGCAGCCATACTCATATCTGTTCCTGGAAGTTTCCAGCACTCCCCTATCCACCTACCTGCCCCTCAATGGGTGACACTCAGGCTTTCCTTAAGAGACAGTAACATGGGATTTACACGCAGCATGTGCCAGGTGCCTTCATGTACGTTAAAAAAAAAAAAAATCTGCAGTACATTGTCAGCTTCTGTAGGCATTACTGGACATCTTTGCATAAAGGCTTCAATGTATGTCTTCCCAATGCTGCTAAAGTTATCCCAGTGTGGTTGTTAGAGAAGCGAAGCCAAAGGCATGCACACTGCTACAAGACAGGCAACTTGAATGCTTGGGAGACGTACTTTTCTGAGGCAATACCCTATCCCCCCAACCAACTCTCACATGTACTCACTAGCTCTGCATATTTCAAATTTTATTTCTACTGCTGAAGTTTTGCAACCAATCTTGTTAAAGGTCAGCAGTCGGGGTTACAGAGGCCTTTTGCATTCACAGCAGTTCAAAGGTGCTGCTGTAACACCACTCACTGATGATCACACAAAGTACCTATCCTTGTTAAGCATCAGTGAGGCCTCATAATGAGATACAGTAATGTTTTATACAGGATCATAGCTTAAATCCTAGCACTCTCGACTTCACATTTATTGAAGACAGTCCTATTTTGTACAACACTGAGCATATAGTGTGGCTCTGGGAACCACAGCTGTGACTTAGTTAATGATCTCAATAAATCCTACTTAAGGAGAGACAAGAAGAAAATTATGCAAATGACTATTTCTGTACCACATGTACTCGATAACTGAAGACATACCAAAATAAGCTCCAGCATACAAACACCAACATTTCTTTAATCCACACACATGAAAAATAAACGAAAGGGGGAACAGCTTCCAGCATTTTATTTCAGAATCGTTCCAGAACATTAATTACAAAACTGACAATAAAGAAAACATACGGAAGACATATGTACAAAGATGGATGGTTAAAAACTCAAGAAAGATGACATATTTCAAATGCAGCTGTGAACATGACAGAGAACAGACCTTTTAAAAACATTATGATTAAAGAATCAGTACAGAACTGCTGTTCCCTCAGCACACACATCAGCCAGTCACACTTGGCAGCTAGATAAGATGTCTTCCACCAGCCTCTTGTAGACCCAGGCATCACCTTTAAGCCGTTGTCGTCGGATACCCACTACTTCAGGTTTACTGAGTTGGCACACTTCCAAGTCAAATTCCATAGTTACTTTGCCAAAATCTGACCGTGTTTGACATTTCAGGGTGTAACTGCACAAAACAAAAACAGAATAATCATTGAAATGTTTAATACTTGTTTTGCAATGCAGCTTTTAATTACTAAAAGCGCTTTACAAAAATTATCTCACTGCTCTCCAGAATATTGGGAAACAACCTAGAATTTAGTAAACTGAGAGCTTTGTATACTTCAGTCCCTTAACATGGTTGTTATGCCCAAGTACCAACGTGCAGCACCAGTGTCCTACCCAGCCATAGAAACCAGAGTGGCCACAGACCCCACCATCCTGAGAGTGCAGAGCTGGAAGGAAGGAGATATTCCCATGTTTTTCCCAGACAAGTCCGGGCTCTGCTTTACAGAGACACTGTTGCTGAGAGGCCAGTTACAGTTCAGCTGATAGAGAGAGGGGAAAAACTGAATCTTAAGTTTAAAGGGGAGAAGGTGCTTCTGTGCAGGTCAGTATCCCTCCAGATTCTGAGCCTGGAAATGCACGAGAGGTTTAAGTTTACTCTGACATTCTACAATGCCCATCATTTGAATATTCAAGAACTTCAGAAAATACATATTTATAAGTGAGCACAACATTTCTTTCATGCATTAGGAAATTAGGAAACGGATATTAAGCTTTGATCAGAACTAGGAATCACTCTCATTAGCTTATCCTGGTTAGTAAACCCTACAAATTAAGACAGGCTTACACAAAGGTATGGATTCCGTGCACCTTTGAAAATACACTTACTTCTTGGTTAAATGCTCATGTGTTTTAACTGCCAAGAATGAGGGTTAAAAGGTACCAACATTATCTCCCAAAACTGTCTGATTTAGTCATCTGACTGTGCCTTAGCAAACCCTTTGTATTTACAGTTTCATAAGAGAGGTTGAAGTGAATTTTGTTCAAGAGCTACCTCCTCATTACCGGTTCATGTCTGTCAGTCAGGGCTCTATTAGAGCTCACTTAACACTGTTCTGCAGTGTGTAGACGACTTTTATTGCACATATTCATCTGCTGCTCTGTACACATTTGATAAAAACTATTCTATTTTACAATGTGAAGCTGAAAAAGTAAATTCAAATGCTTAATCTTATCAAGTATCGGAGTATTGTCTATGTAGACAAATATAAGTTGAATTACCCACTTACCCCTTCTGAACATATTCCACATGCTTCTTTGAAAGAACAGTAACCATTTCATTCAACAGCTGGTCTGGATTCAGTAGCTGAGTGGTGGTGACATTACAGTGTGCCTAAAAGTAGTCAGCTCATTAAAAAAACAAACAAACAAAACCAACCCACACCAAGAAAAATTCTCCTAAAACTGAAAATATTACAAGAAGTTTTCATAAAGAAAGCTTCAGAACAAGTAACCGTAGTGACAAGTCTTTTGATTTCCCAATATTATCATAAGAAAGACATTGTAGTAGCAACAGGAACACTAAAAGACTGCTGGACAGTTAATATCAAAGCATATCCAAACTATAATCCATCAAAATCCAAAGTGGCAGCGATAGGCCAGGGCAGCACAGAGGCTACTAGAAGCATTGTATGTAGCCAGAGGCAATTCCTGTAGAAGCCTACAGAAAGTAGATAGCCAGACAACTGTTCTTAGAGCACCCTATGACAGGCTCCACAGCTGGGAGACTGCCGACAGAGTCCTGCCTAGCTGTGACTTCCAGTATCAAGGAACAGGCATAGCGCCATGTGGCTCTTCTAGGACTCAAGGCATCACCACGTTTAAAGAAAAAAGGTAACTTATTACTCCTAAGTTAACCATTATAGGGGCTTTACACTGCATCTTAGAGTTCACATGATGGGCTTGTCCCGTATGTGACTCCTTGAACAACCTTCAGACACCCATATGCAATGAGGGAAAGCATATGCCAACTGCACTGTGCTGCAGACACACTACCTGGCTTTCAGAAGCCACAGAACCAGAGAGAAGATAAGACCATGAAATGGCTTGAGAAATGAACATGGGCTGAGGATGCAAAGTCAGAGTAAAAGACTGGTTATAATAGATCTTATTCTGCCTAAAACCCTATGCCACTCCCTGACATAACTGCTGTAACACTATGAAATAAAGTTCTGTCTTCCCTGGTTGTACTTCAGTGTCCTCAGGCATGCACCTGTGACATTCTTCCCAGAGTGGTGAGGCACTGGAACAGGTTGCCCAGAGAAGCTGTGGATATCCCATCCCTGGAAATGTTCAAGGCCAGTCTTGGTGGGGGTTTGGGCAACCCGGGTTTGTGGAAGGTGTCTGTGCCTATGGCAGGGGGGTTGGAACTAGATCATCTTTAATATTCCTTCCAACCCAAACCATACTATGATCCTATAAGCCATCATTTTACTTATACTGTGGACAAATGAAATGGGTGCACCAAAGGATAAAAAATTTAGAGACAGAAGATCTAGCTTTTCTTTTAATTGCTCAGCTTCCTGAATTACTGGCACAGGCTGGACTCCTGTACAATGAGGTGGTCAGGTTTGTAGCCCAACACATGTCCTGACCTTGCCAGACTGCCACCTTGCCTCTGACAAGTGCTTCTTGGAAAAGCTTTCAGCTGGAATACAGCAGCTGAATGCCACCTGCAGAGGCTGCAAGCCACACTGTGGTCCTTTTACTGACAGAGAGCTCTTACTATACAGCCAGTGCCCTAACAGCTTCAGCTCCAGGGGCCAGTCAGCTACAGGTAAGCATCACTTCTTTCTATGGAACTGGTGATGTCTCAGTAATGGCCCTGCCTCTTTCAGGTTAATCATGGTTTTCAAACACGTCATCCATAGATTCACGTATAAATTCTTTCTTTTATAACTTTTGAAGTATATTAGTTGCTTTTGAGTGATGTATACATTTCTGTTCACTACGCAAGTATTACACCAATGCCATTTGATGTGTATTGTACAAAGCTAAGATTAACTTTGTGGGTGAATTTTAGTAGATCCGAATTATTAATGTAATTTTAAAGTGCTCTGTGCAAAGCATTAGCTGAGGATCTGCTTTTTCCATAGCTATTTAAGGAAGAATAAGTAGCCAATTGGCTCAGACACAATGGCATCAAAACTTTAATAATCTAAACTATGTGGACAGTGTCTGAAATTCTTTTGTAAGGTATAGTTATTTAGACAAAGTTTAATCTCAGGGTCTTTTGACATCTAAAGACTATCTTGGAACAGATCTACTGCTCCTCATCTGTGGAAACACAACCCAGCAATGTTATCAGAATTCTTTTTTTTTTTTTTTTAGTGGAAAAACTAGCAGCATCTCCATAAAATACCATGATTAAAATTTTTCAGCTACAGTTTCTTTAAAATCACCCTGCTTCCCTCACATTTGGTTGAGATAGGATATAAGAAGCAATGGCCAAACTCTTCCCTTGATCTGTTGGGACTTGTCCAGACAAAGACAAGTCTCTTGGCTGACTGTGACATTACCATGTTAACACAGACACATTCAGAGCAACTGCACTTCATTGCAGAATGCAGCCAAGTCAGATGACAGTGGTTTTCACAAGACCATTTCTAAAAGTATTGGATGTTTTCAATAATTATATTCCTTTTCATGTAAAAATTTTCCAGCAGTCATACCTTAAGTTTCCTTGGACGATCTCTAGTCGATCGTTTCTTTTTGCTTGGCGTGAGCATTGTAATCACTTTATCTAGGCGTCTCTCAAGATTTCCAAATATTTTGGCTTTTCTCTTCTTTTGACTTCTGCCCACATGAGCTAGGTCAAGATCTAATTCCACTGAATGACACCTGTTACATGAACAAGTTAATCAGTTGTTTTTCCTCAGTGTTTAGAAGTTAGTTATTTCAGATACATCACTATGATATTACCAGACCTGACAGAATGAAGGAAACCAAAAGCAAGCATGGTGCGTTATAAGAGTTTGTTTGAAAATCAGTTGAGATTTAAACCCAGAGGTATACATACAAACTGCAGCCCTCTGAGGAACTGGAATAAGGAGGAACTTACATTATAGAAAATAGGAATATATTTTGAAGATAATTGAGTTATATAGTTTTAAAATTTGCTCTGCCTTCAATGTTTTCTAGTGAATGTAGAAAGAGGTTTAGGAAGGTTTTTTACCAAAAGAATAGAAATAACAGCTTGCTGTTGTAACAAGGCTTCCTAGGCAGTACATGGATTAAGGCAGTCCCATTCTAAATCAAAAGTGTCACAGATAACTGGACATTTACCTTCTTTCAAGAATAACCTCAGCTGCTGTCAGTTCATCTGTGTTTGTGGATTTCTGAATTGGGGTGACTGTATTGACCTGGCTCCCTGAAAGAAAGTATCCAAGCCAAAGCATGTATGTTTTTGCATAAAGGATTTTATTTTCTTCAGCCAGGATTTCTCATGATTAGTAATTTATTTCTAAACCCAGTCCACTTCTCAATCTCAGGTCTGTATCTTCAGAATGATAAAAATATGTTAACAGTACAACAACGATACTACCACTACTCTAACAAAGGAAATCCGTGACTAATTTCCTGAGGGCTCTAGAAATTAAGCCTTAGAGGAACCAGTGCAGTTCAATGTTGGAAATCCGGAAAGGAAGAGGATTAGAATCACTTTCTTGCTCTGCTACTGGTCCCATAATAAATACTAGGAAATTCACTATATTGAACAGTTATGTTCTTTACCAAGCCATTTCCTTTATATGAAGGGCATGGGTTTTATATAGCCATGTTTAATAATACACCCTACGTAACTCATAACAGAACACACACTAAAAAGTTCTACTACCCACATTAGAGTTCTGCTGAGCCTGGGTTTGAATGCACAGAAGTAAACACCAACTGAAACAGTGAGCAAATGAGTTGTTGCAATTAAACACAAATTCAAAGTTTCAGCGTCTACAGAATTGCACCTAGCCTCAGACAATGATGATCTCAAAGTTTCCAATGGACCCTTCCACTTTTCTGTCTCTAAGAACGAATAATGCCACTCTTCCTGAATCAAAGATATTTCAGTGAAACAAACAATTCATAGAATCAGAGGGATTTGGGTTGGAAGGGACCTTAAAGACCATCTAGTTCCAACCCCCCTGCCATGGACGGGGACATCCCCCACTAGCCCAAGTTACTCAAAGCCTCATCCAGCCTGGCCTTGAACACCTCCAGGGATGGGGCATCCACAGCTTCTCTGGGCAACCTTTTCCAGTGCCTCACCACCCTCTCCGTGAAGAATTTAATTAGCTTTTAATTGTTTAATCCTCAGAAATATCTCACTAAAAATGAGCTGAAACAGTGTTTCTGCATTTCCCATTTCAGAACGAGTACCTACTTTTGCTTTTTAAACTTACCATGAAGTCAAACTTCACAAGTGACCACAGTTTTGTCTTAAGACAAAAATCAAACTCAAACAACTAGTCTTTTTAGTGCTCTTCCTTAAATCCTTTACAGAGGATGTCATTGAAGTGAAGCATGCCCAAGATCCCTTATAACCTGAATCAGACCACAAAGACTAACTTCTTGAACAATGTGTCTTAGGACTGGAACAGGAGTCTCCTATTGCAAGAACTTCTTGGCATTTGACAGACAGTATTAGCATTTACAGTATCAGCACCAAAAAAGTTATGTTAATGGTGGAAGGGAATGGTAATGTACATAGGATCAATCACTTTCATAAGAATGGAATACACAAACTGAGGACAGAAATTTTCAGTAACTCAGGAGAGCTGACATAGTTTAGAGAGACTTCTGTGGTCTATTGCATCACTGTAAGATATACACATTAACAGAAATATTTTCACTGCCACACTAGACTGTTACCATGAGAAACCCAAAGTTAAGTTTCTCCTAGAAGAAGCAATAAAAACAGATGTGACTAAAAGTACACATTTATTTCCGCTCAAGGTAATAACAAAGGAAAAACAGAGTGTTGAGGAAATTACGTTCTTGAACTTCATGCAAAAGTGAAAAGAGATACAAGTTTTTGGAACACAGCAATTGGCTTCATGTCACAGTGTGCCAAGAGGCATACACATGCGATACTGCCAGCAGCAATGACTTCTGCAATTAACACACAGTGACATATGAAGACATATTGTTAAACCTCTGGCAGCATCTTACCAGGTGTACTGGAAGAAGCAGGCTGGTGAATACGACAAAACAAGTCAAGTCTTCTGGAAACCGTTGTGTTGGAAACACAAGTATTGTCTTCGTATTGTCTTAGTCAGCAGGGCACTCAGCAGTGGCAGCAGCTTGTGCCACAGATCGGTGCTCGATTGAAGGAAGCAAAGGGGTTCCCGAACCCCAAGGAGCACAGAAGGAGCCGGGCAGCCCACGTGATACCGGCAGCCCCTGCCAGAGCGACTGACGTTACTCGGGGGCAGTGCCAGGAGCAACGGCGGGGGATTTAATCCCTGCCCAGGGAGCGCGAGCGACCCGGAGCGCTGCGAACAGAGCGGGCAAACAGGGCATGGCGCACCATTTCGCGCGAGTAGGCAGGACTCAGCCATGGTGGTCACCCGGAGGAAAGCCACTGCTAGGAGAGACGTGGCAACTCAGACGGGGCTCCTGCTCAGGGATGCAGCTCTCCAACTCTCTGCCTGCAGCGAGTGCCTGAGCCTGTGC